>NW_028327187.1:86868177-87168177 GCF_987537825.1 Furipterus horrens
CTTATCCCAGGAGTGCTAGATAGTCTCTTGCCACTTTAGGCATTATCTTAGGAGCTAAGCAAGGAGTTCTGTGGAATGGTGCTTTCCTTTTGAACTAGAATTTGCTTCAATTACAAAATGGAGGCAGTGATGTTTTAAGAAACATGAAGGAACAAGGAATCCTACCATATTCTTTCTTCCTTTTTTTAAAGATTTTATTTATTTTTAGAGAGAGGGGAAGGGAGGAAGAGAGGGAAAGAAACATCAATGTGAGAGAGAAATGTGCCCCGACGTGGGACTGATCCCACAACTCAGGCTACCTTTCGGTTTGTGGACAGTGCTCAACCCACTGAACTATACCAGTCAGGGCCCTATTGTGTTCTTTCTTATTTCTATTACTTCCCCGTATTAGCCAACCACTCACAGAAAAGGAAAAGAAAAAAAGAAGGAAAGAGAAAAATAGGGCAAACCATAATTTTCTTTTTTTCCAGTCCTACCTTACTCAGTGTTAGCCAAAATTAAGAATGCTGATAGAATCACTAGGTCATAAGGCAGTTCCATTTTTAATTTTTGAGGTAACTCCATACTGTTTTCTACAGTGGCTGCACCAGTCTGTATTCCCACCAACAGTGCACTAGGTATCCTTTTTCTCCACATCCTGACCAGCACTTTTTTGTTGATTTATTAATGATATCCATTCTGACAGATATGAGGTGATATCTCAATATGGTTTTAATTTGTATCTCTCTGATGGCTAGGGATGTTGAGCATTCTTTCATAAGCCTGTGGACCCTCTGTATGTCCTCTTTGGAGAAGTGTCTGTTTAGGACTTTTGTCCATTTTTTGATTGAATTATTTGTCTTCCTCATGTTGAGTCATGTGAGTTTTTTATGTATTTTGGAGATTCAACCCTTGTCTGATGTATCAGTGGAATACTATGCAGTAGAAAGAAAGAAGAAAGAATTCTTATCCTTTGCAGCAGCGTGGATGGAACTGGAGACTATTATGCTAAGTGAAATAAGCTAATAAGTGAAAGACAAATACCATATTATATCACTTACAAGAGGAATCTAGTGAACAAAATAAACTAATGGGCAAAACATAACCAGAGACATGGAAACAGGGAACAGACTGACAGCTGCCAGAGAAAAGGGGGTAGGGAGAGAGAGTGAGAAGGAGAGTAAGGGAGTAGTCAGAGAACATGTATGAATGACTCATGAACATGGATAACAGCATGGGGATAGACTGTGGGAGTGGGGTATGGGGTGGGACAGAGGAGGGCCAAGGGGGTAAAATTGGGACAACTGTAATAGAATAAACAAGAATAAAATAAAATAAAAAGAATGTTGATAGAGCCCTGGCTGGGTAACCCAGTTTGTTAGAGCATCATTCCAATATACCAAGGCTGTGAGTTCAATCCCCAGTCAGGGCACACACAAGAAGCAACCAATGAATGCATGGATGAGTGGAACAACAAAATCAATATTTCTCTATCTCTTTCCCCTCCTCCCTTCTTTTCTCTCTCTAAATTCAATAAATTTAAAAAATACAAAAAACAATGTTGAAAGAATGTATGCATGGAAAAAAGTAAAATTAAAAGTTAGTTTTGTGCAGTAATTCCACTCTTCTGATAAGAACAACATATATATGTATGTATGAGCCAGGAAATCTGAATTTTGAATTCCATATATTGGTTAAATACTCATATTTGTATTGATAACTGGCATTGTGCAATATAAGATAAATGGTAAATTCATGCTAATAATTTAAATTTTTAACTTTTCTTTATTTAAAATGACATCAAATAGCAAGTGAAAAATATCATGACAGAGCAAGAGAGGAACTGCAGAAAAAAGTTTTATGTTTTAGTACCTTTAAAGACACGTTTCCCCTGCTTTATGAACAAGGAGCTCTGCATTTTTATTTTGCACTGGGCCCCACAAATTATGTAGCTGGCTCCAATGTCCCTTACAGCATTTGGCTAGTATGTATTTCAGGGAAGAGGGGAGAATTGTCAAAGGGCCTCTGTGTTCAAGGGGCCTTGATATTAAATTCATGTATTTGGTTCCAAGGACTAAAAAACCACCAAGTATAGTCCTTGCAACTTTGTTCTTAATTTTGCTCCTCGGCCATGCTGGAAGTATGGTCAGGACAGAGGGATTTGAGTAAACCACTCACATCCTAAAGGTCATATGACAATCACTTTTGCTTCTATAATATTAACCAATGGCATCTGTGCTAATAGTTACATGTGAAATTAAGTCAGGAACAGATGGAGTTCTAAAGCCAACTGTTGCCAGTCATGGAAAACCTTCCCTTCTTAAATAGCTTCTAGTGTAATTGTCTGCCCACACTCTGCCCACTTTTCAGGTTTAAATACAAGGTGACATTTGGTATGTATTTCCTGTAATAAAGAAACATGTGATGATTATTCCCAAGATGTTATTTTTAAGACTATTGTTAACTGTGGTCTGCCTTTGGTTTCTCAGTTAAGGAAAAAAGCAACTTGACTTAAAGCATCATTTGATTCAAGTTGGACAACCACAACAGAACAAATCCTCTGAAGGAAAATGAGTAGAGACACTTTTCCCCACTACTTTATAAACACTGTGGTATGAAATGAGTTGGTGACCCCTGAGAGAGATCACATATTACAATGTTGTATACAGCATTGGGAAAGCAACCAACACATGAAGCTATCTCTTTTTATAACACTCATCAATAAATATATAGTTATTTCAATATACCAACCACAGCTTTGAGTTACCTTGGTCTTATTTTTTTTCATTTCTACTTTTAGTATTGAAAGTAACTCAAAAATTAATCAAGTGGAAAGGTAATAGCTTCTTTCTCTCTATATGAAGAAAAGAAATACAATGAAAATTGAAGCCATTAAGTAAAAGAATAAAACAACATGTACATTCAAATTGGGGAGGGAGGTTGTAACAGAAAAGAAGTCTATGGTCATAGAGTTGGAACAGGTTTGAGCCTGATTCACCTCTAGATCTTCTGTCTTGTGCCCAAGGTTTGGCTTATGAGGTTAGCACCAAAATAAATAGAGGGAAGGGGTCAAATAGAGGCTAATACTCACTGGGGAGTGCTAAGAAATGCCCCACAGTCACATTTCCAGGTTAGTAGTAAGACATTAGCAGTAGTGTGGTGCTTAATGTGTGAAGAAAGACTGGGGTTCACTGCAATTTCCAGGAAGGCTTTGAAACTTTGAAAATGCTTGAGATCCATTTACTTAGTCCTGGAGTGGATTCCTGGATAAGTGTGTTTGAGATTAAATAGAGTTTATTTGAGAAGGTATCTGGCCAAGGTAAAGAGTGACACAGGGCCTTTTAAAATCTGTATTGTACAACACACTAAACCACATGGACCTGATATATATAGAACCTTCCACCCCAAAGAAGCAAAATATACATTCTTTTCAAATGCACATGGGACATTTTCAAAGATAGACCACATGATAGGACACAAAACAAGCCTCAACAAATTCAAGAAAATTGAAATCATATCAAGCATCTTTTCAGATCACAATGCCTTGAAACTAGAAATCAACCTCAGAGAAAAAAATTAAAGACATCCAAACTCATGGAGATTGAATCACATGCTTTTAAATAATGAATGGATTAACAATGACATCAAAAAAGAAATCAAAAAATTTCTAGAAACTAATGATAATGAGCACACAACAGCCCAAAACCTGTGGGACACAGCAAAAGCAGTCCTGAGAGGGAAGTTCATAGCAATACAGGCATATCTGAAAAGACTAGAAGAATCTCAAAGAAAAAACCTAACCATAAACCTACAAAAACTAGAACAACAACAACAAACAAAGCCTAGGGCAAGAAGAAGGAACAAAATCGTCAAGATCAGAGCAGAACTAAATGACATAGAGACTAAACAAACAATCCAAAAGATCAACAAAACTAGGAGATGGTTCTTCGAAAAAATAAACAAAATCGACAAGCCTCTAGCCAGTCTAATCAAGAAAAAAAGAGAGAAGACACAAATAAACAAAATCAGAAATGAAAGAGGAGAAATCACGACTGATACCACAGAAATACAAATGATATTTAGAAATTACTACAGACAACTGCATGGCAAGAAATTTGACAATCTAGAACAAATGGACAAATTTCTAGAAACATACAACCTTCCAAAACTGAATCAAGAAGAAGTGGAAAGTCTCAACAGACTAATAACAAAAAAAGGAAATTGAAACAGTAATGCAAAATCTCCCTGCACACAAAAGCCCTGGACCGGATGGCTTCACATGCGAATTCTACAAAACATTCAGGGAAGAACTAACTCCTATCCTCCTCAAACTGTTCCAAAAAATCCAAGAAGAGGGGAAAATCCCAAACTCTTTCTATGAAGCCAGTATTATCCTAATCCCCAAACCAGGTCAAGACACAACAAAGAAAGAAAACTACAGGTCAATATCACTGATGAACATAGATGCAAAAATCCTCAATAAAATATTGGCAAAAAGGATCCAGCAATACATTAAAAAGATCATCACGATCAAGTGGGCTTCACTCCAGGGATGCAAGGATGGTTTAATATTCGCAAATCAATAAATATAATACATCACCTAAACAAAATGAAAGACAAAAATCACATGATCATATCTATAAATGCAGAAAAAGCATTTCATAAAGTACAACACTCATTTATGATGAAAACACTCAGCAAAATGGGAATAGAGGGAGCATACCTTAACATAATTAAGGCTATATATGAGAAACCCGAGGCCAACATCATACTCAATAGACAAAAACTAAAAGCATTCCCCCTGAATTCAGGAACTAGACAAGGTTGTCCACTCTCTCCACTTCTATTCAACATAGTGTTGGAAGTCCTAGCCACAGCAATCAGACAAGAGAAAGAAATAAAAGGCATCCAAATTGGGAAAGAGGAAGTAAAACTTTCATTATATGCAGATGACATGATAGTATACCTAGAAAATCTTATAAACTCCACTAAAAGACTACTCGTTATAATAAGTGAATTTGGCAAAATCGCAGGGTACAAAATAAATATACAGAAATCTAAGGCATTTCTGTACACCAACAATAAAATATCGGAGACAGAGACAAAAAAGAAAATACCATTTACTATAGTAACAGGAAAAATAAAGTGCCTAAGAATAAACTTAACCAAAGAGATAAAAGACCTGTACTCTGAAAATTACATAACATTGAAGAAAGAAATTAAGGAAGATACAAATAAATGGAAGCAAATACCATGTTCTTGGATGGGAAGAATCAACATCATCAAAATGGCCATACTACCCAAAGCAATTTACAGATTCAATGCAATCCCTATTAAAATACCAATGACATATTTCACAGACCTAGAACAAATACTCCATAAATTCATATGGAACCAAAAAAGACCCCGAATAGCAAAAGCAATTTTGAGACGGAAGGACACAGCAGGAAGAATCACAACACCAGATATCAAACAATACTACAAAGCCACTGTAATCAAAACAGTCTGGTACTGGCATAAGAACAGACATATAGATCAGTGGAACAGAATAGAGAGTCCAGAAATAAACCCAGGCCTCTATGGTCAACTAATATTTGATAAAGGAGGTAGGAACATAAAATGGAGTGAGAAGAGCCTCTTTAACAAATGGTGCTGGGAGAACTGGATGGGGACCTCCAAAAAAAATGAAACTAGACCACCAACTTACACCACACATGAGAATAAACTCAAGATGGATCAAAGACTTAAATGTAAGCCGTGATACCATAAAAGTCCTAGAGGAAAACATAGGCAAGAAAATATCAGATATCTCACGTAACAATTTCTTCACAGATACATCTCCTAAAGCAAGAGAAATAAAGGAAAAAATAAATAAATGGGATTACATCAAACTAAAGAGTTTCTGCTCATCAAAAGAAAACATCAGCAAGATGAAAAGGAAACCAACCATATGGGAAAACATATTTGCCAATGACATCACAGACAGGGGACTGATCTCCAAAATATATAAAGAGCTGATATGACTCAACATCAAGAAAACAAACAACCCAATTTAAAAAATGGTCAAAGGACCTGAACAAACACTTCTCCGAAGAGGATATACAGAAGGTCCATAGACACATGAAAAAAATGCTCAACATCATTAGCCATCAGGGAGATGCAAATAAAAACCACAATGAGATACCATTTTACACCAGTCAGAATGGCCATCATCAACAAATCAACAAACAATAAATGCTGGCGAGGATGTGGAGAAACGGGAACCCCACTGCACTGTTGGTGGGAATGCAGACTGGTGCAGCCACTATGGAAAACAGTATGGAATTACCTCAAAAGATTAAAAATGGAACTGCCTTTTGAACCAGAGGTTCCACTACTAGGATTATACCTGAAGAATCTTAAAACACCAATTCAAAAGAACTTATGCACCCCTATGTTCATTGCAGCACTGTTTACAATAGCTAAGTGCTGGAAACAACCTAAGTGCCCATCTGTAGATGAGTGGATCAAAAAACTGTGGTACATTTACAGAATGGAATACTATGTAGCAGAAAGAAAGAAGGAACTCCTGCCATTTGCAACAACATGGATGGAACTAGAAAGAATTTTGCTTAGTGAAATAAGTCAGGCAAAGAAAGAAAAATACCATATGGTATCACCTAATACAGGAAACTAAAGAACAACACAAACAAAAGAACTAAATAGAACAAAGAGAAGAATAGCAGTCAATAGGGGGGAGGGGGGAGGGAGAGAAGGGGGATAAGTAAGGGAAGGGTTTAGTCAAAGAACATATATAAATGACTCATGGACATGGACAACGGGGAGGGATATGTTTGCGGGAGAGGAGGTGGTTAGGGTGGGGGAGAGAAATGGGGAGAAAAGGGGACAACTGTAATTGAAAAACCAAAAATAAAATAAAATAAAATAAAATAAAATCTGTATTGTACTTATAAAATCTATAAAACCTCCAGCCAATGTTCATAATTAGTGGTAGGTTGAACCATATGAAAATGCTGACGGGGATTTCATATGGTTCAAGTTAATACTTAAATATTCTTACTTTTTATTTTCATAAAAAGATACCTTTATGCTGAAAAAGGAAACACGTTTGGACTGTAGTCTATTCCTGCTCCCCCTCTGTTAATTGTGCTTAGGGTAGGATGAGCCATTTGTCCTACGTAGTTTTATCCTAAATCTTATATGGTTCTATAACACCCTTTTGGACCATTCTGACATGTAGTCATCAGTAGTAGGATATGATGCAAATAATTTATTATGAATAATAAAGTATTGACATTTGTGAATTTTTAGCTTGTTAAAAGTAAACCAGTTTCATCTATGATGTTGCAAAGGTTAGGAGTTCCTTCTTTCTTTCTGCTGCATAGTATTCCTTTGTGTAAATATACCACAGTTTTTTCATCCACTTATCTACTGATGGGCACTTAGGCTGTATCCAGAACTTGGCTATTATAAATAGCACTGCTATGAACATAGAGGAACTGCAGATTATTATGCTTAGTGAAATAAGCCAGGTGTTGAAAGACAAATACCATATGACCTCACCTAATACAGGAAACTAATGAACAAAACAAACAAATGGCAAAATATGACCAGAGGAATGTAAACAAGGAACAGACTGACAGTGACCAGGGGGGAGGGGGTGAAAAGGGGAGAAAAAAGAGAAGGGTCTAGTCAAGGAACTAGTATAAATGACCCATGGACATGGACAACAGGGTAGGGATTGACTGTGAGAGAGGGGAGTGGGCAGGGTAGGGGAGAGCAATGGGGGGAAAATGGGACAACTGTAATAGAAAAACAATTAAAAAGTAAGTAAATAAACTAATGCAGAATCAAGGTTATGCCTATAATAATGATATTCTCAACCAATTACATAATGGGCTTTCTTGAATGGAGGAGAAAAGGCTACCCTGGGAATGATACCCATGTGAGAGATTCACCCATATGACCCTTAGGTGATAAGGATCATGGTAGAAAAATCTTGGAAACAAGTAGTATGATGCTTGCTGCAGTGGTACAGTGTAAGAGATAATAGTATCTTGAACTAAAGAGGTAATGATGGCAATGGAGCAAAAAGTGTTAGTTTGAGGTTTTCAGAAGTAGACCCTGAGATAAGGATTTGTGTGCTAGTAAATTTTTCACAAAATGCTCCCAGAAGAAGCCAGTAAGGAGGTGGAAGAAGTAAGACAGTGAAGGAGAAGAAAAGTGGAGGCAAAGTCCCATGGAGGGCAGCCTCGGTCTGATCATGTGAAGAACTCTGGAGGGTAAGTTATATCTTAGTCCTCTCAACTCCCATATCTGTCAGCCATTGACTAAGGGCTGGTCAGGCATGGGGAGGTAAGGGTGGGAGGGAAAGTCATAGGCACTCTCAGCTGTCATATTTGGGCAAAGCCCTTCAGTAGCTGGAGGAGAGTCCTGTGAAGAAGTCACAAGCATAGGCTATTAATGGCACAAGCACATCACAGCCAGAAGATAGGCACAGGGGAATAATAAAAAGAGATCAAGGGGGTCAAGTCAGCTTATTGACAGTGTCTGCTATATACCATAAAGAAAAGGGAAATTTAGAAACACACCATAAAGAAAAGGGAAAAGAACATAGCTTGAGGGAGTGCTCTAAATGCCCAGGATGCTGCTGAACTGGTGGCTGAGTCAATGTTTTCACAGAAAAATGAGTTACTTTAATAAATCCACTTTGCTTCATCCTCATTGTTACCTCTTTAATCTAAGTCATTATCATCTCTTATCCCTACTACTGAAGCAGGCATTGTATAAAACCTTGGTGATGGGCATCTACTTTTGCTCCCCTATGTTTATTTTCTACACAGTAGTCATGGTGATTAGGGAAAAATGCAGTGATGATGCCTGGGGATGAGAGTGAGTTGAGTTAGAGATACTTCAATCACTTCATAATCACCATTAACACCCCCCCCATTCTTTGGTAGGCACAAGGGACATTTTCTCAATTTTATGAAAAGTGGTATGCAGCTTTACCCCACTTTCCATCTCCTTCTGCTCACAAACCCTCTCCCCCCCCAACACACAAAAAAGCCCTGGTAAGCATCTTACTACTTTTAAGCTCCTTCCATATATACATTCTGGAACCACAAAAGTTAAAATGTAAATCTAATCATGTGGCTCTCCCAGTTAGAACCGTTCAAGTTCCTTTATCACATTTGGGAAAGAATCAAGCTTCCTTCCTGTGACCTATGAGCCCCACCTCAATTGGCTCTTGTCTCTCTAAGTGTTTATTCCCTTCTACTAATATGCCAAACTCCCTCCCATGTAACCTCTGCTTTCGCTATTTCCTTTGCCCGAACTCTTATCCCCCATTTCCAATTTGGTTTTGCTTGAAAATCTTCCTCTTTAGAGAGGTACCTCTCTATAATCTTCTGACCATCAACCCTTGTCCAGTCCCTTTCTAACATGTTACACTGTTTGATTTGCTTCACAGACCCTACCTGCCCATAGGTTTATTGGTTTATTCTCCATCCCCTCTGCTATGTTATAAGCTCTAGGAGGACTTATATGCACAGGCCAACACTGTATACCTCTATGACAGTGCTTGTCATAACCATAATAGGTGCTTTCTAAACACTTACTAAATTTAATAAGTCAACCTACCAGAAAGCAATTTGTTTATATGCTCAGGCAAAGACTTCACAGGCTTTATAATTAAATCTGTAAGAAATCATTTTTGTCACCAGGCTTTGGATGCAGGTAGGTAAAGAAAGATGAGTCCTCCCCAGAAGTTTCCTGAAAAAGGTGGCTGGACATGATTAGATTCTCCATTTTACATACACTATTAGCCTGAGCTCACCTGGAGAATGGTATTTATTTCCAATGGCCACACTTTGTAATAGAAAAGTCATGTGGCTGAATGTAGTTAGCCAACAGGCTGCAACTGCTACATATTTGGGATCCACTGCACAGCTGGGGTACTAGAGCTGGTCCATTTCAGCCTAACATGAGACTTATGGGCAATCTTTTATTTTATTCTTAAATTTATTGGGGTGACATCAGTTAATAAAATCATATAGGTTTCAAGTGTACAATTCTATAATACATCATCTGTATATTGCATTGTGTATTGACTACCCAAAATCAAATCTCCTTCCATCACCATGTATTTGGCCCTCTTTACCCTTTACTCCCTACTTCCTACCCCCCTTTCCATGTGGCAATCACCATACTGTTGTATGAGTCTATGGGTTTTATTTTTTTTTGTCTTGTTTGTTCATTTATTGCTTTCAGTTTTACATCCCATATATAAGTGAAATCATATGCTTTTTGACTTTTTGTGTCTGATTTGTTTTGCTTAGCATGATATTCTCAAGATCCATCCATGTTGTTGCAAATGGCAGTATTAAATCTTTTCTTATGGCTGAGTAGTATTCCATTCCACTAATGTGCCACATATATATACTACTTCTTTATCTAACCACCTATTGATAGACACTTTGGTTGTTTCCATATCTTGGCCACTGTGAATAATGTTGCAATGAACATAATGATTCATATGTCTTTTCAAATAAATGTTTCAATTTTGGGGGCTAGATACCCAGAAGAGGGGTTGCTGGGTCATATGGTAACTCTATTCTTAATTTTTTAAGGAACCTCCATACTGTTTCCCATAGTGACAATACCAGCAGTGAATGAGGGTTCCTTTTTCTCCACAGCCTCTCCAACACTTATTATTTTTCTTGTTGATCATAGCCATTCTAACAGGTATGAGGTGGCATCTCATTGCAGTTTTCATTTGCATTTCCCTGATATCTAGTGAAGTTGAACGTCTTTTCATATATCCATTGGCGATTTGTATGTCTTCTTGGGAAAAGTGTCTGTTCAGATCCTCTGGGCAATCTTAAAAATATATTTTATTTATTTATTTTTAGAGAAATGGGAAGAGAGGGAGAGAAACATCGATCGATGGCTTCCCACATGCACCCAACTGGGGACATGGCCCACAGCCTAGGCAGGCACCCTGACTGGAAATCAAACCAGGCTGATGCTCAATCCACTGAGCCACACCAGCCAGGGCTGGGCAAACTTTATTTTATTGCTTCCCATCAGCAGAGACATTTTTAGATCTGCAGTGCAGCCAATAGCTCCTTCTGTCCTTCTATCCAATCTTCCTTCCCTCCATTCATAAGTGTAAAATATGCATCATAATCTAAACCTGTGCCCACCTACTCTGGTTCCCTTTTCTTTTACTTAATACACAAATTTCCCACAATGTATCTCTTGCACATCTAATCCTACCTTAGCATCTTCTTCCTGGAGGACTCAAATTGACATAGACTACCTAAATCTTATGTAAACAACATACTGACCTTAGTATAGAATCATCTATAGACTTGAAAATATCCACTTGCTCTTTTTCCCTGGGTCAGTGAAAATACACTAATATTAACATTCTTGAAAATCATGGGTCCTGGAACCCTTTTTTTTTCCTATCTGGAATTGCTCTAAATTAATTCAGTGGGGATCAATGGTTGTTTGGCTACTAGAAAAAGTTGGTTCAATCTGGGAATCAAAAAATTATTCATATATTTCTTAAGCTTTTAGCTGTAACTCAAAATATGTAAATTTGCAATAATCCCCAAATCCTTTGACGAAGGACCAAGGCTTTTTCTTATCTCTCAGCTTTCACAAACTAGACTCTTCTATAATCTCCAGTTGTTTATTTAAAAGGGAGCAAAATCTAAAAGATAATTTTCATGCAATCAGAGTGCAGAGCCCTTTTCAAATCTTTCTTGAAATTCTATAGTTATAAAATATCAACATGCTTTAATTAAGAATTTGCAAAGAATTCAACTTAGCAACTCTCTTTTCATGCTCATATTTAACCAGTTTTTTTTTTTTATGTGTTTAGCCAAATCACAGAAATATAATATCCTGGCATGATCAGAATGGGCAAGAACCATCACTGAATCTTGGTACGGATCAACTCCACACATGGGACCAAAAATGTAAGAGAATGGTGGGCTGGAGGCAGAAATGACTGTATTTTACAAATGAAATGAAAGATTTATTAATCTGGAGAGTCTCTTAATGAGTTGTTGATCAAGAAGACTTTTACTACATGATGCTTTATTTAAAATGCTTAAAATTATAATGATATTACTTCTGTAGTTTCTTTGGCTTTCTGAGCTGCCTTTGTCAGAGGATGGCAATAATTGATGCTGACTCTGGCAATGGAACACCCTTTCACACTAGTTAGTCTTATCCCTTTTTGGCTCATAGATTCTGTTGAAAATCTGTTGAGTTATAGATCCTCTTATCAGAAAGATGTACATACACACACATGCAAAATGTAGATGAGGCTTTTATCTCTGCATCTCATTTGAAGATTCATTATTCATAAATCTCATATGTTGTAGATTGAGTATTTGTGTTCCCCCAAAATTTATATTTTGAAGTCTAATCCCCGATGAGATGGTACTTTGAGTTGGGAACTTTGAGAGGTGATTTGGTCATGAGGGTGTAGATATCATGAATGGGATTAGTGCTTTTATAAAGGAGTCTTCAGAGTGTTCTCTCTCACCCCTAAGCCATGTGAGGACACAGATGGAAGGTGTTTTCTATTAGGAAGCACAATCTCAGCAGACACCAAATCTGTTCAAAATTTGGTCTTGGACTCCCTGGCTTCCAGAGCTGTGGGTAATAAATGTCTGTTGTTTATAAGCTACCCAGTTTATAGTATTTCGTTATAGCAGCCCAGATCAACTAAGACACCATGTTACATTATTAAAACATACAGAGTAAAATTTAAATAGTATACAGGCTTGTCATTTTCTAGCATAGAAGGTAAAGCATGAATTATATTTACCTGATAAGACTGATTCATCATTAATGCCACTCTGTATTTCTTAGAAAAAAACACACTCACATGAAAACACATTTGCTTAGTTCCCTCAGAGAGTGGGAAGAATCATGCTAGTCTGATTCATATTTCAGGAAGGAAGAGGGAAGTTCATTGTAAAGCCACAACCAAGGCCACAGAAAGAACTTGGTCCTGGAGTCCAGCAAAGGTTGAGGCCATCTCAGGGCAGAGCAGTAGCTGTCAGCTGTCACTTGAGTAAGACTCTGTCACTAAACTGAAGATGGGCACTGCTTGACAGCCCCTGGATATTATCCAGGCCAACTGATTTCATAACTCAGTTCCTAAGATGCCAACTATTACAGTACAGAGTTATAAACAAAAAATTTTTCTCTCAGATCTATCAACTCTAGGAGGATCAACAATGGCTGGACTTAATTTGCATGCAGGTGGTTGGCACCAAGTGTCTTTCTCCCTGTCTTGAGGACAATAAATCTTGAATTCATCATGGTTAGTGCCTGTAAGTTTGTGATAAAAACTGGATGGAAATTCAGGCCTTCTACTCCTCTTCCCATGTTCTTGTTACCAAATCTCTCTGCTCCAAGCCTTAAGGATGCTTTTGTAGTTAAGCTAAATCTATTGAAATAATTTGAATATAAAAACTTTGTCCATATAAGCCAACTCCCCTCTGGCTCAGGGAACATGCCTTCCCTTTCCACTGAAGAATGAAGAATATTTCCCTGGCTGAGCTGAAACACTGATAATGTTTCACTAGAGCAGTGGTTCTCAACCTTCCTAATGCCGCAACACTTTAATACAGTTCCTCATGTTGTGGTGACCCCCAACCATAAAATTATTTTCATTGCTACTTCATAACTGTAATTTTGCTACTATTATGAATCATAATGTAAATATCTGATATTTAAGATGTATTTTCATTGTTACAAATTGAACATAATTAAAGCATAGTGATTAATCACTAAAACAATATGTAATTATATATGTGTTTTCTGATGGTCTTTGCGACCCCTATGAAAGGGTTGTTCGACCCCTAAAGGGGTCACGACCCACAGGTTGAGAACCGCTGCACTAGAGCAAAGTGAAGTAGACCAATGAGGAGCAGAGCAGAGCAGGGCTGTCTAGCCAGAGAGGGGTCTGGCCCCAGGGTTGTTCTACAGCTATGTTGTGTCACAATAGAGCTTTTTTTTTTTTAAATTTTATTCTTTGATTATTCAATTACAGTTGTCCCATTTTTCCCCCATTACTCCCCCATCCCAGCCCATCCTTTCTCCCACAATTATATCCCTCCCCGTTGTCCATGTCCATGAGTCATTCATATATGTTCCTTGACCTGACCCTTCCCTTACTTATCCCCCTTCTCTCACTCCCCCCTCCCCCCTACTGACTACTATTCTAGTCTTTGCCTATTTAGTTCGTTTGTTTGTGTTGCTCTTTAGTTTCCTGTATTGGGTGATATCATATGGTATTTTGCTTTCTTTGCCTGGCTTATTTCACTAAGCATAATTCTCTCTAGTTCCATCCATGTTGTCGCAAATGGCAGGAGTTCCTTTTTTCTTTCTGCTACATAGTATTCCATTGTGTAGATGTACCACAGTTTTTTGATCCACTCATCCACAGACGGGCACCTAGGCTGTTTCCAGCACTTAGCTATTGTAAACAGGGCTGCTATGAACATAGGGGTGCATAAGTTCTCTTGAATTAGGGTTTCAGGATTTTTCGGGTATAATCCTAGCAGTGGAATCACTGGTTCAAATGGCAGTTCCATTTTTAGATTTTTGAGGTAATTCCATACTGTTTTCCATAGTGGC
Source organism: Furipterus horrens (assembly GCF_987537825.1). Classification (NCBI taxonomy): domain Eukaryota; kingdom Metazoa; phylum Chordata; class Mammalia; order Chiroptera; family Furipteridae; genus Furipterus; species Furipterus horrens. The sequence continues at coordinate 86,882,824 of NW_028327187.1, forward strand.
TGTACCACTCTGCATTCCCACCAACAGTGCTGTAGGGTTCCCGTTTCTCCACATCCTCGCCAGCATTTGTTGTTTGTTGATTTGTTGATGATGGCCATTCTGACAGGTGTAAGGTGGTATCTCATTGTGGTTTTTACTTGCATCTCTCTGATGGCCAATGGTGTTGAACATTTTTTCATGTGCCTATGGACCTTCCGTATGTCCTCTTCTGAGAAGTGTTTGTTCAGGTCCTTTGACCATTTTTTAATTGGGTTGTTTGTTTTCTTGATGTTGACTTGTATAAGCTCTTTATATATTTTGGAGATCAGTCCCCTGTCTGAGGTATCATTGGCAAACATGTTTTCCCATATGGTTGGTTTCTTTTTCATCTTGCTGATGTTTTCTTTTGATGAGCAGAAACTTTTTAGTTTGATGTAGTCCCATTTGTTTATTTTTTCCTTTATTTCTCTTGCCTTGGGAGATGTATCCATGAAGATATTGTTACGTGTGATATCTGAGATTTTCCTGCCTATATTTTCCTCTAGGACTTTTATGGTATCACGGCTTACATTTAAGTCTTTGATCCATCTTGAGTTTATTCTTGTGTGTAGTGTAAGTTGGTGGTCTAGTTTCATTTTTTTGCACGTCCCTGTCGAGTTTTCCCAGCACCATTTGTTGAAGAGGCTCTTCTCACTCCATTTTATGTTCCTTCCTCCTTTATCAAAGATTAGTTGACCATAGAGGCCTGGGTTTATTTCTGGGCTTTCAATTCTGTTCCACTGATCTATATGTCTGTTCTTATGCCAGTACCAGACTGTTTTGATCACAGTGGCTTTGTAGTATTGTTTGATGTCTGGTATCGTGATTCCTCCTGCTGTGTTCTTCTGTTTCAAGATTGCTTTTGCTATTCCGGGTCTTTTTGATTCCATATGAATTTTTGGAGCATTTGTTCTAGGTCAGTGAAATATGTCATTGGTATTTTAATAGGGATTGCATTGAATCTGTAAATTGCTTTGGGTGGTATGGCCATTTTGATGATGTTGATTCTTCCTATCCAAGAACATGGTATTTGCCTCCATTTATTTGTATCTTCCTTAATTTCTTTCTTCAGTGTTGCATAATTTTCAGTGTACAGGTCTTTTATCTCTTTGGTTAAGTTTATTCCTAGGTACTTTATTTTTCTTGTTGCTATAGTAAATGGTATTTTCTTTTTTGCTTCTGTCTCTGAGATTTTATTGTTGGTGTACAGAAATGCCTTAGATTTCTGTATATTTATTTTGTACCCTACTATTTTGCGAAATCCACTTATTATATCAAGTAGTCTTTTAGTGGAGTTTATAGGGTTTTCTAGGTATACTATCATGTTGTCTGCAAATAGTCATAGTTTTACTTCTTCTTTCCCAATTTGGATGCCTTTTATTTCTTTGTCTTGTCCGATTGCTGTGGCTAGGACTTCCAACACTATGTTGAATAGAAGTGGGGAGAGTGGACAGCCTTGTCTAGTTCCTGAATTCAGGGGGAATGCTTTCAGTTTTTGTACATTGAGTATGATGTTGGCCTCAGGCTTCTCATATATAGCCTTAATGATGTTAAGGTATGCTCCCTCTATTCCCATTTTGCTGAGCGTTTTCAACATAAATGGGTGTTGTACTTTATCAAATGCTTTTTCTGCATCTATAGATATGATCACGTGATTTTTGTCTTTCATTTTGTTTAGGTGATGTATTATATTTTATATTTATTGATTTGCGAATATTAAACCATCCTTGCATCCCTGGAATGAGTCCCACTTGATCATGGTGTATGATCTTTTTGATGTATTGCTGGATCCTGTTTGCCAAAATTTTATTGAGGATTTTAACATCTGTGTTCATCAGTGATATTGGCCTGTAGTTTTCTTTCTTTGCTGTGTCTTGACCTGGTTTTGGGATAAGGGTAATACTGGCTTCATAGAAAGAGTTTGGGATTTTTCCCTCTTCTTGGATTTTTTGGAATAGTTTGAGGAGGGTAGGAGTTAGTTTTTCCCTAAATGTTTTGTAAAATTCGCCTGTGAAGCCATCCGGTCCAGGGCTTTTGTGTGGAGGGAGATTTTTGATTACTGTTTCAATTTCCTTCTTTGTTATTGGTCTGTTGAGAATTTCTACTTCTTCTTGATTCAGTTTTGGAAGGTTATATGTTTCTGGAAATCTGTCCATTTCCTCTAGGTTGTCAAATTTCTTGCCATATAGTTGTTTGTAGTAATTTCTTATAATTGTTTGTATTTCTGAGGTATCAGTCGTGATTTCTCCTCTTTCATTTCTGATTTTGTTTATTTGGGTCTTCTCTCTTTTTTTCTTAATGAGCCTGGCTAGAGGCTTGTCAATTTTGTTTATTTTTTCAAAGAACCAGCTCCTAGTTTTGTTGATTTTTTGGATTGTTCGTTTCGTTTCTATGTCGTTTAATTCTGCTTTGATCTTGATGATTTCCTTTCTTCTTTTTGCCCTAGGCTTTGTTTGTTGTTGCTGTTCTAGTTCTTGTAGCTTTATGGTTAGGTTTTTTGTTTGAGATTCTTCTAGTCTTTTCAGATATGCCTGTATTGCTATGAACTTCTTTCTTAGGACTGCTTTTGCAGTGTCCCATAGGTTTTGGGCTGTCGTGTGTTCATTGTCATTAGTTTCTAGAAATTTCTTGATTTCCTCTTTGATGTCATTGTTAACCCATTCGTTATTTAAGGGCGTGTTATTCATTCTCCATGAGTTTGGGTGTCTTTGATTATTTTCCCTGTTTGATTTTTAGTTTCAAGGCATTGTGGTCTGAAAAGATGCTTGATATAATTTCAATTTTCTTGAATTTGTTGAGGCTTGTTTTGTGTCCTATTATGTGGTCTATCTTTGAAAATGTCGCATGTGCCTTTGAAAAGAATATATATTTTGCTTCTTTGGGGTGAAAAGTTCTATATATAACAATTAGGTCCATGTGGTTTAGTGTGTTGTTCAATGCCTGTATATCCTTGGTGTTTCTTTGCTTGGATGATCTGTCTATTGTTGATAATGGAGTGCTGAAGTCCCCTACTATGAGTGTGTTGTTGTTAATATCCTTCTTGTGGTCTTTTAGTATTTGCTTTATGTATTTGGGTGCTCCTATGTTGGGTGCCTATATGTTTATCAGTGTTATATCTTCTTGATGAATCGTTCCTTTAAGTATTATGAAATGTCCTTCTTTGTCTCTTTTTATGGCCCTTGCTTTGAAATCCATTTTGTGTCATATGAGGACTGCTACCCCAGCTTTTTTTTCAGGTCCATTTGCTTGAAATATTTTTTTATATCCCTTTACTTTCAGTCTATGTAAATCTTTTGTTTTGAGGTGTGTTTCTTATAGACAGCAAATATGTGGGTCCTGTTTTCTTATCCATTCCGTTATCCTATGTCTTTTAATGGGAGCATTTAATCCATTTACATTTAATGTTATTATTGACATGTATTTATTCATTTCCCTTTTGTATCTCTGTTCCTCTACTCTTTTTTTGTTTTTTTCTCTTCCTTTTTCTTAGAATATTCCCTTTAGCATCTCTTGCAATGCTGGTTTTGTGGAGATGTATTCTTTTAGTCTTCCTTTGTCTGAGAAACTCGTTATTTCACCTTCTATTTTGAATGAGAGCCTTGCTAGGTAGAGTATTCTTGGTTGTAGGCCTTTGTTTTTCATTGCTTGAAATGTTTTTGACCATTCCCTTCTGGCTTGGAATGTTTCTGTTGAGAAATCGATCGATAGCCATATTGGAGCTCCCTTGTAAGTTATTTGCTGTTTTTCTCTTGATGCTTTTAGGATTCTCTCTTTGTCTTGGAATGTTGCCATTTTAACTATGATGTGCCTTGGAGTGGGTTTTTGAGGGTTCCTCTTTATTGGAACTCTCAGTGCTTCTTGGACTTGCATAACTTTTTCTCTCATCAGGTTCAGAAAATTTTCTGTCACTATTTCTCTTATCAGTTTTTCAATTCCATGCTCCTTTTCTTCTCCCTCTCTTATTCCTATGATCCTTAAATTATTTTTACTAATGCTATCCTGTAATTCCCTTACATCTTGTTCATATTTTCTCAATCTGTTTTCATTTTGCTGTATCATTTGAGAATTATTACCTACATTATCCTCTAACTCACTAATCCGATCTTCTGCTTCGTTTAGTTTGCTTTTGACTGATTCTACTGTGTTTTTCAGTTCAAAGATTGCATTCTTCATTTCTTCCTGGTTCTTGTTGATAGTTTCTATGTCTTTTTTTATGCTGGTGTAGTTCTCTGTATGTTCCCTGTAATTTTTTTGGAGCCGTTGGTAACTTCCTTGGAGGTTGTCATAGTTGTTTTTGAGGTTTTCGAGCATATTGAGCTTCTTCACCACCATAGTTTTGAATTCCATGTCTGACATTTGGGCTATGTCTATTCCATCTACTTGTCTTTCTGGGGATTCCTCTTTTCTTTTCATTGAGAGGTTGTTTCTGCGCCTTACCATATTGGATTCTTCTTGTTTGTTTTTGTTATTTGGATTTGTCTGCTTTGCCTTCCCACCTTTGTGGTATGAGATTCTTTATGTGAGATCTGGGGGTTTCAGTGGTGCAGTCTCTTTGATCTCCTGAGCCTGATGTTCTTGGGGTACCTTTTATATCGTTTGTTTATGCTGTATGGTTATATTTCAGATTTTTTTGTTAGGATATTCTTTCTGGCTTGTTGATTGAGAGTCACTCTATACACTTTATCTCGAATTCTTTTGTGGAGATGTCCGTTTTAGCCTTGATGTGTCGCCTTCTTTTTCTGCGTCCACAGCTGGTCTAGTGTGGCTGTTCAGAGGTTCTTGTTTCTTGCAGTGATGGTATGCGCCCGCGGTTGCCGGCACGGCACGCTCCCTTGCTGCCCGCCGGAGCCAGCTGAGGTGTCCTTGCGCGCGAGCCCCTGCACGAGCAGGGTGGCCGAGAGCGTGCCCCGTGATTGGCGCTTATTGTTGCCGGGCTGAGGTTGTTCCGCGTTCACGCCAAGATGTTCTTGCGCACATCCCTGCACACGGCGAGCAGCCCAAGAACTTGCCCCGTGATTGGCGCCTATTGTCCCTGGGCTGAGGTGTTTTCGCACTCGTGTGCCCGTGCCCTTAGTCCCGCTGAGCCGAACTCCAGGAGTTGGTCTCTCGCCTCTTAGGGCAGGGCCGCGGACACTTGTGCTCAGTGGAAGTGAGTGTCTGTGAGTCGCTGCCACCCGCTGTTCCGGCGCCACAGCCGATTGCCTTCCCTCACCCGTCTGGGCCGGCAGGAACAGAGCCTGAGCTAGTGGTCTGCATTCCGGCCTGGGGTCCGGCGCCCACGGGAGCTGTCTAGGGGTATCCGCGCACGGTCCTCTGTGTGTTCAGTCGAATTGAGCAGTTTTTAATGAATCAAGTTTCCTTCTTCACCACTCCTCAAATTGGGGATTCTTGTTGGTGTTCAGTTGGCACCAATGACCATCAGTTGACACCTTTCAAGGAGATTCTCATACTGTTCCCTCTTCTCACTGGTTCCTTTCTTTAGGAAAAGCTTTGAGGCCTCAGGCATAACTTCAGAAATCACAAATGACTTTAATGCTTTTATTTCACGGATTCGACAAATTGATGTGAGTGAAGTTGAGTTCCATTTCTTAAAAGCTGCTACTAACTTTGTACTGTCAAAACCCCCAAGTCAAGTGGTTAAAATTTACAACTGAATACAAGGTAGCTCAAAAATATTGGTTAAAATTTCCTCCTTGTTTTGCTGTTTATTTAGGGCATTGAGGGGTGACTCATTCATTTATAAACTAACTTAATATCAACTAGTAATTATATAAAAGAAAGGTGATAATTGATAGGATGCTTGTTTCTCAAGTATCCATTCTTGAGCTGAACAATAACCTGATTTATGATTAGGGATGGACGGAAGCCCAGAGGGAGAGGAAAATGAGGGTTTTATTTGTGTTTTGGCCACAATGGAAGGGGAATAAATATGGAGATTGTGGTAGGCAGAAGAATGTTTCTTCCAAAGATGTCCTAGTTTGTAAAACATGTGAATATGTTAGGTTACACAGCAAAAGGAAATTGAGATAGTAGATGGAGTTAAGGTAACTAATCAGTTTATCTTAAAATAGGGAGATTATTCTGGATTATCTGGTCAGGCCAATGTAATCACATGGGCCCCTAAAAGAGGAAAAGGGAGGTAGAAGGGCAGAGCCAGGAGATGTGACTATAGAAGAGGTCAGAGTGATGCAACGTGAGGACTCCGCCTGTTGCTGGCTTTGAAGAAAGGTAAAAGAGCCATAAACCAAGGAATGCAGGAACTCTGTAGAAACTGGAAAAAAAGGCAAGAGAATTTATAATTTCCAAAACCTCTGGAATGAATATTGGACTGGTGAGACCTGTGTTGGACTTCTAATCTATAGGAGTATAAGATAATATATTTGTGTTGTTTTAAGCCACTAAGTTTGTAGTAATTTGTTATAGTAGTAAATAGAAAAGTAATGCAAGAATGAGGAAGGTAAAGATGAAGATGTTTCTGTTTTAGGCATGTTTCAGGCAGGCTGTTGCCAACATGAGAACTGAGGAAGATATATTAAGAGTTGAGGACACACAAGAGAAAGCAGCTGCATGGCTGGAAATCTGGAAGCAAAGACTCAGAAGGAGCTTGGAATAGGGAGGAAAACCTGGAGATTAAGGGACCCTTATTAGCAGTGGCCTCAAATAACCAGAGGATAGCTCAACTGAAATATGGAAAGCAGCAGATGCAATGATTCTTAGGTACTACTAATTCACTCCTTTCTTTTACTTCGGTTAAGAATCAACATATAGAATTTAAATAGCCCTGACCTTAATAACTCTCTCTCTAAAGAGTTACACAAGACAGAAACAATATACTTTTATAAGTGTAAAATACATGAATCAGAATAATTGAAGAATACTAGTCACACAGCATGGAAACAATGGCTAGTTGTCTCCCATATTTGTTTTCTTCTTCTTCCATCCTAATAGATATTTTAGGCTGGCACAGGGCTAGCCAGCTTCACTTGCTTAGATGGGTAGCCATGTGACTCAGTTCTAGCTAATGGCATGTGCATTGGAATGATGCGTGGACACTTTCAAAGGGAAGAGTTATACCAGCCACTTTATTTTCTGTCCACTGGCTTGAATGAAGATGTGGTGGTGAGATGTCTTGAACTCTGCAATGAAGGTAATACCCTTGTAATAGGGTACAGAAGGAGTGTGGGCTTCTCAGAGAAGAGTTCCCTGTGCGCTTAGATTTTATATGAGAGATAAATACAATTTTGTCTTGTTATGTTCACTATTATTGTGCATTTCAGTTTCCATGCCCTAAACAATACTGAATAATTCACCAGAGGACTTGGGTCGAGGCTCTTTCAAATCAAAATAATTGTGATTTTCTCTGCTTTTCCCAGAGGTGACTTGAGTTTTTATAGGCTCTTCTTTGACAACAGAATTTCTGTCACTGTTTTCTATAGCTGTTGTAACAAATTACCACAAATAGTGGCTTAAAGCAGCATACATTTATTACCTTATAGTTATGTGGATTGGAAGTCTGACCTGAGTTTCACTGGGCTAAGATAAAGATGTTTAAGAGATGTATTCCTCTCTAGGGGCTCTAGAGGAGAAGCTTTTTCCTTGCCTTTCCAGCATCTAGAGGTCACCTGCTTTCTTTGGCTCATGGGATCTTTCTTTCATGTTCAAAGCTAGCAATGTCAAGTTAAATGCTTCTTATGCTGTCTTTTTCCTTTTTCCTCCCTCTCTGCTTTAAAAGACAATTATGATTACATTGGGCCCACCTGAATAATCCAGGCTCATCTCCTCATCTCAAGGTCAGCTGATTATCCACCTTAATTCCATTTGTAACTTTAATTCTTCTTTTTCACATGACTCAAGATATTTACAATTTCTGGGGATTAGGACATGGACATCTTTTGGAGACATTTTTTTTTCTCCTTACTTCAGACATTTTTTCCTTTTCTTCTGTGTTGTTCACTCTCCAAAAACTCTGTTAGATGTGCATATATGTATGTGTGTATATATATATGCATATATCTATTTGCTACCTCTGTACTGTGAGAAGACCTAGAAACAATGATGCCCTAGTAGCAATTGAGCACACCTTGCATCTACATTTGGTTCCTATATCCAAAAAAGAAATGTGGACTCCTTAGGAAAATGAGCAATTCCAGGGTTGGGGTAGAAAAAGTACAAGATAAGCTTGGAATATCTCATTATGCTGGAAAGACACAAGCTCAAAGAATTATGGAGACATGTCAAGATGACACAAAAACCACCTTGAAAGGGCTACTAATGGCTAATCTGAGATAATTTGAGTTTAGGATAAACACTGATAATGACAGATCATGACTCACTAAATAAAATAAGAATCCATGCATTCAAGTGTCTAGGAAAAATTACAACTTTTCCTTATTCTCACACTGAATATTTTAGACACCAGATATGCGAGATTTTCCCCACATTAATAAATTCTCTGATACCAACTGGGTGTTCTAAAATTCAATTCACTTTTTACTCTAATCAGAGTTAATACAGATTCCACAGGTTAAGGGCTTAGTTCCACAAGATCCCCACCCCCACACACACTACAGATGCCAATTGCAAATAGTAGGTCTGATGTTGCCCACAACTTCTGTCCAACTTAGTTGCAAATTGGGGGTTCCTATGACACCCTTCTCAAGTTGAATAATTTACTATAGTGGCTCAAAGAATCCAGGAAAACTATTTACTTATTATTGCCAATTTATTACAAAAAATATTTTAAAGAATACAAAGAACAGCCAGATGAAAAGATACGTAGGTCTGGAACGGTTCTGAGAGCAGGAGTTTCTATCCCTGTGGAGTTGTGGTGTGGCACCCTCCCAGATCATGGATGTTTTCACCAATCTGGAAGCTGTTCAAACTCTGTACTTTTGGGATTTTATGGAGGATTTATCATATAGGCATTATTGATCATTAACTCAATCTTCATTCTTTTTTTTCTCCTTCTTGGAGGGTAGAGGGTGAGCTAAAATTTCCAAGCTTCTAATCATGCCTTGGTCTTTCTGGTGACCATCCCCCATCCTAAAACTATTCAGGTGTCTACTAAGAGCCTCATTAGAACAAAAGACACTCCTATCACCCAGGAAATTCCAACAGATTTAGAAGCTGTGTCAGAAACTAGGGTTAAAGACCAAATATTAGAAAAAAAGAGACTTCTGGTGCTCTGATCACTTAGGAAATTACGAGGGTTTTAGGAACTCTATGCCAGAAACCAGAGGTAAAGATCAATATATATTTTTCTATTATTTCACATCTTGGTAATATAATATATAAAAAGTACAGGAGAACAGAAGGCTCTTATTACAATAAAAAGATCACAAATAAAATTATACTGGATAACTACGGAGAGACAGAAAAGGCCGCTACATCACAACGTGACCGGTAGGAAGTGCGAAGATGTGGAAGGGCTGGCTGGGCTCTGATGGGTGGCAGCTGAAGGGACTGAGAAACAGCTCAGCAGCCAGGGGTTCCCCCTGAAGACAGCGTCTAAAGCCCCAGCGGGGCTTCCCAGCTTATAGCATCAGAGTGGAAAGTAAAATAGTATCCAGGTGTGAAAAGCGAAAAACCACAGGGTTTCTTGCTAGCCAGAAAGAAACGACTGGAGAAAAAGAGCTCTTAAGTGGATCACATACGAAAATATTTTGGCCCCCACTTACCCTGGGCTCGAGCAGAGGGAAGGCAGAGAGGACTAGAGATGCTTGGGGAGAATTTGGTGCGGTGGCTTTGAGGGGAGAACTGGGGGAGCTGCCGACCGGGTCCCAGTGCTGACTCATCCCCACACTGCAGCAGACCATCCCCCTCTGAGTGGCATCAGCCTGAGGGGAAGCAAAAGCCCTGCCTACAGAAATTAAGCTGCCACAGCCTCGGTCCTTAAGCCTGATGGCTAATCACAGATTGAATACATTAACAAGTAAAGGAGACAGACAAAAGCAGTAGATCCCTGATAGTTTCCAACAGGCTGCCTAGGGCCAGAGGGGGACACAATCTGACACCACCAGGGGCAGAACCAGGAAGTGGAGATCAATCTAAGAAGCAGCAACAAACAAGAAGAGTCACAAAAATGGGGAGAGAGAGAAACAACCCTCATGGAAAAGAAAGGTAGAATACCCAGAAAGAGTACTAAATGAAATAGAGGGAAGCAAACTATCAGATATGGAATTCAAAACATGAATTATGGGGAAGATCAATGAGCTCAGCGAGCTCAAAGAAAACTACAAAGAACTCCAGGGAAACTAATAGGAACTCCAGGGAAAATACAAGGAACTTACTGAGAATTATACCAGCATGAAAAAGGACATAGAAGCTATCAATAAGAGCCAGGAGAAAATGAAGAATACAATTTCTGAATTGAAGAACACAGTAGGAGGAATTAAAAGCAGGCTAGAGGAAGCAGAAGATGAGATCAGCGAGCTGGAGGACAACATAGACAAAAACTCCCAGAAGGTGCAACAAGATGGAAAAAGACTGAACAAGAATGAAGAGGTTTTAAGACAGCTGCAGGACAACATGAAATGTAATAATATCCATATCATAGGAATTCCAGAAGGAGAAGAAGAGCAAGGGATAGAAAACCTGCTTGAAAAACTAATGACAGAAAACTTCCGTAACATGATGAGAGAGTCACGCAAGTCCAGGAAGCACAGAGGGTCCCAATGAAGATGATCCCCAACAGGCCCACTTCAAGACACATCATAATTAAAATGGCAACATTCGAAGACAAAGAGAGAATCCTAAAAGCAGCAAGAGAGAAACAACTAATAACATACAAGGGAGCTCCAATAAGGCTATCATCAGATTTCTCAGCAGAAACACTACAAGCCAGAAGGGAATGGCAAAAGATATCCCAAACAATGAAAAACAAAGGCCTACAACCAAGAATACTCTACCCAGCAAGGCTCTCCTTCAAAATGGAAGGTGAAATAAGTAGTTTCAAAGGCAAAAGAAGGCTAAAAGAATACATCTCCACCAAACCAACATTGCAAGAGATGCTGAAGGTGCCACTTTAAGAAGATAAAAAAATAGAGAGAGACAGAGAGGAACACGAGTACAAAGGGGCAAAATGACAATCAATAAGTACCTATTGATAATCTTAAATGTAAATGGATTAATGCTCCAATCAAAAGACATAGGGTAGCTGAATGGATTAGAAAGCATGACCCACATATATGCTATCTACAAGAAACATACCTCAAAACAAAAGATCTACACATACTTAAAGTGAAGGGACAGAAAAAAGTATTTCAAGCAAATGGACATGAAAAAAAGCTGGTATAGCAATACTTATATCAGACAGAACAGATTTCACAGCAAAGGCCATAAAAAGAGACAAAGAAGGGCATTTCATAATACTTAAGGGAAAAATCCATCAAGAAGATATAACCCTTATAAATATATATGCACCCAACTTAGGAGCACCCAAATATGTAAGGAAATTTTTGAAAGACTCCAAGAAAGATATAGACAGCAACACACTCATAGTAGGGGACTTTAACACCCCATTGTCAACAATGAATAGATCATCGAAGCAGAGGAACACCAAAGATATTGAGGCATTGAACAACACTATAGATCAAATGGACTTAGTCGATATATATAGAACTTTTCACACCAAAGAAGCAAAACACACATTCTTTTCAAGTGCACATGGAACATTTTCAAAGATAGACCACATGGTAGGACTCAAAACAAACCTCAACAAATTCAAGAAAATTAAAATTAGGTCAAGCAACTTCTCAGATCACAATGGCTTAAAATTGGAAATCAACCTCAAGGAAAAAACTCAAAAACATTCGAACTCCTGGAGAATGAATAACATGCTATTAAATAATGAATGGGTTAACAATGACATCAAGGAAGAAATCAAAAAGTTTCTGGAAACAAATGATAATGAACACACAACAACCCCAAACCTATGGGATACAGCAAAAACAGTCCTGAGAGGAAAGTTCATAGCAATACAGGCCTACGTAAAAAAGCTAGAAGAATAGCTAAAAAATATTTAACCCTACAGCTACAAGAACTAGAGTAAGAATAACAAACAGAGCCCTTTGCAACTAGAAGGAAAGAAATCATCAAAATCACAGCAGTATTAAATGACTTAGAGACTAAGCAAATAATTCAAAAGATCAACAAAAGTAGGAGCTGGTTCTTTGAAGAGATAAACAAAATTAACAAGCGTTTAACCAGGCTCATCAAGAAAAAAAGAGAGAGGACCAGAATAAGTAGAATCAGAAATGAAAGAGGAGAAATCAGAACCGATACCACAGAAATACAAAGGATTGTAAGAAATTATTATGAACAACTGTATGACAAGATATTTGACAACCTAGAGGAAATGGACCAATTTCTAGAAACATATAATCTTCCAAAACTGAATCAAGAAGAAGCAGGAAGCCTGAACAGACCAATAACTACCAGTGAAATTGAAGCAGTAATAACAAAACTCCCAGCACACAAAAGCCCTGGATGGGGTGGCTTCACAGGTGAATTTTACAAAACACCTAGGAAAACACTAACTCCTATCCTCCTCAGACTATTCCAAAGAATCCAAGAAGAGAGAAGACTCCCAAACTCATTCTATGAAGCCAGTGTTACCCTGATTCCAAAACCAGGTCAAGACACAACAAAGAAAGAAAACTTCAGGCCAATATCGCTGATGAACATAGATGCTAAAATCGTCAACAAAATATTGGCAAACCGGATCCAGCAACACATTAGAAAGATTATACACCACGATCATGTGGGATTTATCCCAGGAATGCAAGAATGGTTTAATATTCACAAATCAATAAATGTAATACACCACATAAACAAATTGAAGACAAAAACCACAATATCAGATTAATAGATACAGAAAAGGCATTTAATAAAGTACAACGCTTATTTTTGATAAAAACTCTCAGCAAAATAGGAATAGAGTGAGCATACCTCAACATAATAAAGGCCATATATGAGAAACCTGAAGCCAACATCATAGTCAATGGGCGAAAACTGAGAGCATTCCCCCTGAAGTCAGGAACAAGACAAGGATGTCCACTCTCTCCACTCGTATTCAACATAGCCTTGGAAGATCTAGCCATAGCAGTCAGACAAGAAAGAGAAATAAAAGGCATCCAAATTGGAAAAGAAGAAGTAAAACTGTCATTATTTGCAGATGACATGATAGTGTACATATAAAACCCTATAGACTCCACAAAAAAACTACTAGACCTAATAAATGAATTTGGCAAAATAGCAGGGTACAAAGTAAATATTCAGAAGTTGAAGTCATTTCTGTACACCAACAATAAAATTTCAGAGACAGAAACTAAAAGAAAAATCTTGTTTACCATAGCAACAAGAAAAGTAAAGTACCTAGTAATAAAGTTAACAAATGAGGTAAAGACCTGTACTCAGAAAACTACATAACACTGAAGAAAGAAATTAAGGAAGATACAAATAAATGAAAGCATATACCATGTTCATGGATGGAAAGAATCAACATCATTAAAATGTCCATTCTACCCAAAGCAATTTATAGATTCACTGCAATCCCTATTAAAATACCAATGACATATTTCACAGATCTAGAACCAATACTTTAAAAATTTATATGGAACCCTCCCCCAAAAAGCCCGAATAGCCACAGCAATCTTGAGGAAGAAGAACACAGTAGGAGGAATCACAATACTTGATATCAAAGTATACTACAAGGTCACGGTAATCAAAACAACCTGGTACTGGGAGACATATAGATCAATGGAACAGAACAGAGATCCCAGAAATAAACCCAGTTCTATATGGTCAACTGATATTTGACAAAGGGGGAAGGGACATAAAATAGAGTGAGAAGAGCCTCTTCAACAAATGGTGTTGGGAGAACTGGACAGGGACATGCAAAAAAATGAAACTAGACCACCAATTTACACGGTACACCAGAATAAACTCAAGATGGATCAAAGACTTAAATGTAAGCTATGGCTCCATAAAAGTCTTAGAGGAAAATATAAGCAGGAAAATTTCATATATCCCACGTAATAACTTTTTCACTGATATATCTCTTAAGGCAAGAAAAATAAAGGAAAGAATAAACAAATGGGACTATATCAAACTAAAGAGTTTCTGTTCAACAAAAGAAAACATCAGCAAGATGAAAAGAAAACCAACCATATGGGAAACTATATTTTCCAATGATACCTCAGACAAGGGATTGATCTCCAAAATAAAAAGAACTTATTTGACTCAACACCAAGAAGAGAGAACCAAATTAAAAAATGGGCAAAGGACATGAACAAACACTTCTCCAAAGAGGACATACAGAGGGCCCATAGACATATGAAAGAATGCTCAACATCACTAGCCATCAGAGAGATGCAAATAAAAACCACAATGAGATGCCACCTTACACCAGTCAGAATGGCCATCATCAACAAATCAACAAACAACTTGTGCTGGCGAGGATGTGTAGAAATGGGAACCCTGGTGCATTACTGGTGAGAATGCAGACTGGTGCAGCTGCTATAGAAAACAGTTTGGAATTTCCTCAGAAAACTAAAAATGGAACTGCCTTTTGAACCAACAATTCCATTGCTAGGACTATATCCAAAAAATCCTGAAACACCAATTTAAAAGAACCTATTCTTTCCTATGTTCATCGCAGCACTATTTACAATAGCCGAGTGCTGGAAACAACCTAAGTGCCTGTCTGTAGATGAATGGATCAAAAAACTGTGGTACAGTTACACAATGGAGTACTATGTAAGATAAAGAAAGAAGGAACTTCTACCATTTGCAACAACATGGATGGAACTAGAGAGAATTATGCTTAGCGAAACAAGCCAGGCAACGAAAAAAAGTACCTTATGCTTTCACCTATTACAGGAAACTAATGTGCAACACAAACAAATGAGCAAAATTGAACCAGAGGGCATAAGCCTATGATCTCATTACCTGGGTGATTATCTGTAGGTATAGGCCTCACTTCAACCCTGGCTGGTTTTTCTCAGTGGATTGAGCGTCGGCCTGCGAGCTAAGTGTCGCTGGTTCGATCTTCCAGTCAGGGCACATCAGAGAAGGAAAACTCTGATTCCAAAAAACCTCCGCTGCCTTGCAGCATACCTCTTCAGGGGAAAGGCCAAGGGAGTAAACCCCGACAGAAAATCCGGAGCCGGAGTCCCTAAGGCGGTTTGACGTTGTAGTCAACACTGGCAACTCCTGCGGCGCACCTGAAGCCAAGCTGTATTGACTCCGTCTTTCCCTTGGATCCTTCAGCTGCGAAGAGGGGGGGGGTCTGCTGCATGGGCAACAGCAGACCCTCCATATCACCCTGCCCAGGCTCTGTAGCTTCAGCTTCACTGGAGAGGACACTCCAGCGTCATCGCAAGATGTCAATTCAACACGGGAGGAGACAGATACCGTGTCACTCCCGAGTCGAACTGCACAACCATTCTCGGTGGTGCAGATAGACTCTTAAGAAGCTACACCATCGTCTCTCGAGACGGACGGCTGCCGACGACGATAGGCCTCACTTAATCCTGTCTGCGTTGCTGCCTCCTGAGACTCAATGTTTTGGCTGAACTAAGTGGCTGGGTTGGTGAAGAATGGGGTGGTCTGTGGACTTCACTTTAAAGCTAGTTTCTCTTTTCTATCATAATGGCTTGGACAGAAAGGGCCCAGAGGTCTGAGAGGGGGGAAATCTATAATATTTCCCTCAGAGCAAACTAAGTATAATGAGCAAAAGGGTTTTGGACAGGTGAGATGTGCCTGGCACACCTTCCTCCAAAGAAGCCCTTCTTTTCCCTAATGTGGGACATTGAAAAATTAATACCTGCCTTTTGTCATCTAGTGGTTATGGATTGAATGATGTCTTTTAACCATGTTGCCAAATCTGTTACCCCCAGAATACAGAAGGATGCCAGCCTGTTAACTCAAGCACGCCGTTGTCTGGGGACAGCCAACTGACCTGGAGTCTGCACGATCCATCCCCATGTGAGAAGGCAACCCCCGCTCCACACTCCCACTCTTATTAAGGATTTCTGGACCCAAGCGTAGGTAGGACGACGACCATGTCCAGCTTGAAGCAGCTAGAAAAACTTGAGACCTTCGCCCATTGTCCTTTATAAGATTATAAAGGGTCTTATATCTGAGAGGGAGGGATTGTTATTTTTTATTGTTAAAATAATTAATTAATTAATTAATTATCTGGAAAAAAAAGGATAATATATGAAAGTGTGTAGCCAGAGAACTTGTATGTATGACCCATGGGCATGGATGGAGGGGCGGGCGGGTGGTATTGCTGGGGGAGGGGTCGTGCGGGACAGAGGGGAGAAAGGGGAAAAAATTGGAACTATTTTAACAATATAATCAATAAAATATACTTAAAAAAGAAGTAAATAAAAAAGTAAAAATCAAATCCTAAAAAATATATATACAATGAATGACAAAATAGAAAATCACTATTTAGTACTTTCATAGTGGTAATTGAGTTAGGCAAGTATCATCAATGAATGACTATAACCAGTCAGAGACTTCCTATCCTAGCTGACCACAGAAAAATACTCCATCTTCCTCTATACATAAACAAAGTAGCATGTGTGACCTATTGTTATTTTAAACATAGCATCCAGTGTTAATTGCTCTTTGTTGCTTTGTGCAAGTGCCTGTGATAATGTAGTTAAAACTTTGTGGATTATCAAGAATCTATCTTACTGAAGCCCTCAATGGCTAGTCAAGAGCTTAACATCGCAATGACCTGGGACAAGGGATGTGCTCAGGTAATTTGTGTTATTGCACAAGTCAATGGTGTCAGGATATGTCCATTCTAATTTGTACTTCAAAGGAAATATCATTTCTTGAATTTTCCCAAATCAATACTTTATCTTCATATTCCAAATGGAAGCATGAATTTAGACTCTCTCACCTGCTTCCCTCATGTTTCTACTTGTAATGTCACTGTTAACCTTCAATTTTCCTTGGTATAAAATCTAAGACCAAAAGAAGCCAGAAAGTAAAGAGCATAACTTTTTTAAATAATTTATATAAAGTAATAAAATAAAATATTCTAGCACTTGAAAAAATTTCTTTCAAAGGATCAATCATGTCTTGAATCAGCAAATATTTTGCACTATTTACAATGCTCCTTTTTTCATAATTTTGGATATTTGAAAAGAATGTGCAAAGCTTATCAGAAATGTAATGACATTCTAAGCATGATTGTGATAACTGCTGCAATAGTGGCCCTGAATAAACCACACCTTCCTGTATTCTTGCCCTGTGTAGTCTCTTGCACATTGACCCTGAGCTTCAGTATATAGTTTCCTTTGGCCAATGGGACATTGCCAAGCCCTACACAGGCAGAGGCTTAATAAACCTTTGCATCTTGAGTCTTTTCTGCTTGGAAAGCTTACTCTAAGAGTCAAATGGCCACCTTGTAGGAAATCTGACTATCTTGAGACCACTATATTGTCAGGAAGTTTAAGTTAATCATGAGAAGCAGCCAAAGTACTCAGGCAGTGTTAAAACATTATAATGGTCCCCTTAAGATGT
Source organism: Furipterus horrens (assembly GCF_987537825.1). Classification (NCBI taxonomy): domain Eukaryota; kingdom Metazoa; phylum Chordata; class Mammalia; order Chiroptera; family Furipteridae; genus Furipterus; species Furipterus horrens. The sequence continues at coordinate 86,900,386 of NW_028327187.1, forward strand.
CTATGTCCTAATCCTTGGAACCTAGGAATATGATGTAACATGGTTACAAGACAGAGAAGGATGGCCTAAAGTGGGGAGCAGATCAAAGCTCCAGTAGGAGAACTGAGCGACAAGGTGATAGCCAACCTAACATATGCACATTTCAAAACACTGGTGATAATGATGCTTACAGACTTGACAGACAAGATTAAATACGACAAATGCAAAAAAGAAGAAATGAAGGCTATGCTAAATGATATGAGGGAAGATCCACAGAAAACCAGAGGTGAAGGGAAGGAAACCAGGATTTACATCAATGAATTGAAATATAAGGAAGAAATAAAGAGTCAACTAGTACTGACTGAAGAAACAAGAATGGAAAAAAAATGAAGAGAGGCTTAAGAATCTCTGGGACGACTTTAAAGTGCCAATATCCTAACCATAGGGGTACCACAAGGAAAAGAGCAAGAGTAAGAAATTGAAAAATTTTGTGAAAAAACAAAGAAGGAAAACCTCCCTCATTTGGGGGAGGAAATAGACATATAAATCCAGGAAGCACAGAGAGTCCCAAACAAACTAAACCCAAAGAGGACCAAAGACACATCATAATTAAAATGCTAAAGATTAAAGATAAAGAAAGAATCTTAAACATAGCAAGAGAAGAAAAGAGTTACTTACAAAGGGGGTACCTATAAGACTATCAGCTGATTTCACAAAAGAAACTTCGCAGGCAATAAAGGACTGGCAAGAAATTTTCAAAATGATGAAAAGCAAGGACCTGCAACCAAGACTACTCTATCCAGCAAAGCCATCATTTAGAATGAAAGGGCAGATAAAGTGCTTCCCAGACAAGGTAAAGCTAAAGAAGTACATCATTAACAAGCCCTTATTTATGTGAAATGTTAAAGGGACTTATTTAAGAAAAAAAAAATCAAAACTGTGAACATTAAAATGACAACAAAATAACAACTACCAACAACAGAATCTAAAAAATTAAAAACAAAAACAAGCTAAGCAGACAGCCAGAGTGAGAATGGAATCATAAGTTGGGAAGCATGTGGAAGGGTGTCAACTGGGAGGGGGAGGGGAAGAAGGGAAGAAATGTTGCAAGAATTAAGAAGCATAGTAGGAGGGTGCAGAACAGACAGGGTGATGTTAAGAATAGTACAGAAAAAGGTAAAGTCAAAGAATTTATATGCACAATCCATGGACATGAACTAAGGGGGATGGGATTGCTAGAGGGAGGGGGTGCTTCTGGGCAGAGGGGTGCAAAGGGAAAAGAAATTGGGACAGCTGCAATAGCATAATTGATAAAATATACAAAAATATAAGAAATGACCTACCAAGCCATGAAAAGACATGGAGGAATCTTAAATACATATTACTTTACAATTTTATACAGGGTGGAGAAAAGTAGGTTTATAGTTGTGAGTACATGAAACACAAAATTTATTCTTGTATTATTTTGTATTAATTATTGTATTATTTTTATACAAATAACTGTATGTTAATTATACTTCAGTAAAGCTTATTTTTTAACTGCATATTACAAAGTGAAAGAAGCTAATCTGAAAAGACTACATATTGTATTTTTCCAACTATATGACATTCTTGGAAAGGTAAAACGATGGAGACAGTGAAAAGATCAGTGGTTGCCAGCGTTGGGGAGGTGGAGAACAAATGAATAAGCAGAGCACAGAGGATTTTTTGGGTAATGAAACTGCTCTGTATGAAACTGTAATGATGGATACATGTCATTATACATTTATCCAAACATATAGAATGTACCACATCAAGAGTAAATCCTATTGTAAAACTATGGACTCTGAGCGTAAATGATGTCAATGTAGATTCATTAATTGTAACAAATGTACCACCTTGATGCAGGATGCTCATATTAGAGGAGGCAATGCATGTATGGAGATAGGGGAAATATGGGAACTCTGTACTTCCCACTAAACTTTGTTGTGAACTTAAAACTACTCTAAAAAATAAAGTCCATTTTTAAAAAACAACAACATGAGATACTCCCTTCTCCCCACTCCAAAAATATTATCTGATTCAGATGACAGCCTCAGGAAAAAACAAAAGACCTCTCCAAAATAGTCTAAAGCATAGTTAGAGTTAAAAATAAGTCTTTAGCCCTTATAAAAGTACCCAATCAATTCAATAATTTCAGAATGTAAATTTAAACTAATGAACTATTTAGACATGTGCTAGTTTTAGTGGATAATATTTTTGGCATCTTTTCCACCATTTTATGATCATCTTCAAAGTGTTGAGAGAACATCTTTGACTTACAACATACTGTACATCACACCAAAGGCATAAATCAGGGTAATCTGTGGTTCATAAAAAGATGACGAAAGAAAAAAGACTCTCAGCTCTAAATTTAAGCACCTTTTGAACTTTATAAAAACCTCTGTAAGAGCAAAATTGTTAGTGTAATAGAAAAACCAAGATTTTTATCTAACCTTTTTCTTTGAAAATACATTCTTCTGTCTGTGTTACTCCATAAAGATAATGAGAAATTATTTCCTACAGAAAATTAAAAATGTAAAGATTTAAAGCAGTTTTAAGAACATTTGGGGAAAAAAGGACATATTTAAGGAGAAAACAAAGCCTCTAACAAAATGTGTTATCTTGCCTCATTATGGTTCTAAAATTAGCCCTTCTTTAATCAGGTGAGAAATAGGGCTATTAAAATCATCACCTGATACTCTGTCAATCTGCAGGGGATGCTCCATTCTAGAGGTAAGGATACCAACGTCCATTATATTTCAAAGGTCTTATTACTCACCACATGGGACATCTCAATAGTATCTGACAAATGAGTAACACTTCCTTAAAATTCTTCCTTTTGTCTTTATCATATTATAGAGTCCACTACAACCCTGGCATTCTTTTCCTTAATAGCCTCAAATGATTTCTCCACTAATACTTACCTAAGTGACTTATCCAGTTCATGGTTCAAATGTTACCTCAAGGTCAATTTCTGTTCTTAGCATACCTTCTAAACTTCAGAGGCAGAGTTTTCACTTATTCCTGAGAAATCAACATTTAAATATCCCATTGGCACCTCTCACTGGGGTATCAAATCCAATTGATTATTCTCTCCTCTAAAGCTGCTCCATGTTTTGCACCCTTAACCCAATTGCACCACAGTTGCCCCAGCCTGGAAAATCTTCTTAGCTCTGCAATTTTAGGAAAGTTATTAACTTCTTACAACCTCAGTTACTTCATCTTTTTTATGGGTATAGAAAAAAACAATTTAAGAGACTCAGTGTAAAGGTTACTTGAGACACTGAACTGACATTGCTTTAGATTTCAAAGATTATTGCTCTGTGTTGTCAGACAATGCTCTGCTGGGGAACACCTAAGGGAACGGTGAACTCAGCTTTGGCTATAAACAACGCCAGAGGCTTTTACTCCCATATTATGATGCCTATAAAACTACTTGCAGGTTAGGAAGTAATAACTTTCTCCATAGAATGAAACAGACTGTTTCAGTTATATTTAAACCTTAATTTATTATGTTCTTGCTATAAAATAATAGATGCTACTGTCAAATCTCATTTTCTTGAATTCTTAAATTTCACAGTATTAAAAATATTTACTTCCTAAAGTATAAAATGTGACATTTGTCTAAAAACATACTTTTAATTAACTTTGCATCACTCAGTGATCATGTAACAGACTATATTCACTAGTAGCTCAACAAATTTGTGCTAGATCAGTTTTAATCCTATTAAAGTCAATTTTACACAGAATTATTATAAGAGTTTGTACTGATGGCTTCTAATTTATGTATGCTTTTAAAAAGATGCATAGTCATTGACTAAATATTAAAAAAAGACTATATTTCTTGATCTTCCCCTGTACAGAAAAAAATGATCTCACTCATCATATTTGACAGGTCTTTATTTTTCCAAAAGAAATTGTTCACATTTTGATAAGTTTGCCATAAATTTATGACTTTTAAAATTAAAACTGAATTTAAAAATATTTTTGAGTCAAGAGAAAATAATAAGCTTAGAGAAATTTCGTAGATATTCTATGTGATAAAGGTACTTCATTTTATCTATTTATTTATTTTATCCATTTGCTTATTCAATCTATATTTATTAAATACCCATTGAGTACAGATAACTCTACTTTTTCTTATCAAATTGATGAATAATTATATTTTCAGAAATATCTTCTGATTTCTCCAGGTATCAAAGAAATTATTTTCAATCTTATTCATTTATTCAACAAATAATTTTTGAGCAGTGCCAAGTCCTATTTCTGGCCTTGGAGATAATAGAGTAGCAAAAAAGACAGACAAGGACTCAGTTCTTGTGAAGCTGAAATTCCATTAGAAAGACAGACAACAATCTCATAAATAAATAGAGAATACACCTTCAGGTGATAGTAATTGTAATGACAAAAATTAAAAAGCATAAGGGAATCCAGAGTGAAGAAGAATACTGTTTTAGACTGAGTGACCAGAAAATGAACCCAGGGTGAAGTGGTATATGAACAAAGATATGAGTGAAGTAAAAAAGAGTAGTGCAGGGACTAGGAGAAGACCAACTGAGGCAAAGAGACCAGCCTTGGGACGAGGACAAAATTAGGATATTCACAGTAAAGAAAGGATGCAACTGTGGCTGGAAGAGAGTGAATGAGCAAGAGTAGAAAAAAACAAGGCAAGGACCAAATCATGTGGAGCCTTGTAGTCAGAATAAGGCATCTAAAGTGTGTTCTAAATGTGATGGGAAACCACTGGGGAATTTTGAACTATAGGGTAATATGACCTGAATCATGTTTATAAAAGATGTCCTTGGGTCTTTCGTGGAAATAAGCAGTCTGGTTAGGAGACCAATACAGTGAAACATGGTTGAATTCTGACTATATTTTGAAAATAGAGCTTGCGGAACTTGTCAATGGATTGAATTTATGATTTGGATGAAGAGGAATTGGCAACGATGCAAGTTTTTGCTATGAACAACTGGTGACTGATTTGTGTCCCTATTTAATTGAAATAAGGAAGATTAGAAGATGAGTGAAGTGGATGGGGGAGGCATAACTAAGAGTTCTGATTCAGACATAATATAACACCTATTGTTCAGCTAGGACAAATGTTCTGCTGCCACATAGACCAGACCTGCAGGAATGTTAATCACTTGGAGAAATTCATGGAGTCAAGATCAGGCAGATGTGTGTTATCCATTGCCCCTTACATTCTGGGATAGCTTCACCTCAAATGGCAGATGTGGAAAAGGTACATGACTTTTTGGATGAGGGGCTTTTAAGTTGAATGGTTAGGAAAAAAAATAGGCTTTCTCTGCTATAATGAGAGGCTAAAATGTAACAACAATGTGAAACACTAGAACCACACTTTGTCCCTATTTGCCAGTTCTTCCTCTGGGATGATCAGGGACCAGAATATAATAATAATTAGGTATAACAGAACCTTGCCCCACCCCTATCCTGCCAGTTTCTCTTCTTGTGTTATGGAAATGAGAAGACTATTCAAACCATCTGTTGCAACTGTATGACAAAGAAAGCTAACAGAAGGATTTACTATATCAATGCTCATGACTAGAGTAGTACAGGTCCTTATCAGGACATGCTTGGAAGGCTGAGGTCCAGGCCTCATGGTTAACCAGGATTGATTGTCTTAATTACTAACCTTAGTGAGTTTCTATGGAAATACTCAGGAGTCTAATTTCTTCTCTATAAAGAATAAATTGTAGACAAATTAACAACTGCTTAGTAAAAATTTGGATTAAGTTGGTGGTAGTAGAGTGGTGAAATGTGATTGGATTCAGGAAATACTCTGAATGTACATTTCTTAAAGAACTTGCCGATGGATCAACTGTATGATTCAAGAGGTAAAAGAGGAATCAAAATATATATATAGCTTTTTGTCTTGAAACAACTGTTTTATTCATGTAGTCATTGGAAAAAAATAAGGAAGGTTGAAGGGATGTGTATTGGAGGGGTGGTTGGAATCAAGAATTTTGATTTAGAAATGCCTAACAGACACACAAGTAGGGAGAAAGACGACACCTGGGGTTCGAGGAAAGATATGGATGGTGGATATAAATTTTGGAGTCATCAGTATGTAGGAGTCTTTTAAAACCATGGACTGGATCAACTTAAGAACAAATATAAAAGAAGGGCTGCAAACTGAACACTGCCTGGGTTATGTCAATAGGTACAAGCCAGATGCAGGCTTAATGCCCACTGCTCCAGGTAGACTCCGGGTTGCCTACTCCAATAAAAGAAGGAACATTCAAGCATAATGTAATCTCAAAATAATGCCTGTGATTTACTGCATCAGGTAGACCTGAGATACACATAAGTGTCATGTTCCAAGGTAATAGGTGAATATTTCTGCACAGATAGAAAACACAATAAACATACAAATATTAAAAGCATGGCTTTCTCCTCTCTCTGCTAAGGAGAACTACCTGTCAACTCAACAGCAAATTGTCAAAATTCTATACTTCACTTACACTTAGAGCTTTCAATTAAAACTATATAATTATTTCATTCTCTGTATCTATGAATCTGATTCTATTTTGTTTCTTTATTTTGTTCATTAGATTCCACATATAAGTGAAATAATATGATATTTGTATTTCTCTGACAAGCTTCTTTCACTTAGCACAATACTCTCCATGTCCATTCATGCTGTTGCAAAAGGTTTCCTTTGTTATGACCAGATAATATTCCACTGTGTAAATGTACCACAGTTTTTTGACCCACTCATTTACTGATGGACACTTGGGCTACTTCCAAATCTTGGCTAATGTAAATAACACTGCAATGAACATAGGGATGTATATATTCTTTCGAATCTGTATTTTAGGCTTCTTCAGATATATTCCCAGAAGTGAAATCCCTGGGTCCTAAGGCACTTCCACTTTTAATTTTTTGAGATAACTCCATACTGCTTTCCATAGTGGCTGCACCAGTCTGCATTATCACCAACAGTGCAGAAGATTTCCCTTTTCTCCACATCCTTGACAACACTTATTGTTTGTTGACTTATTAATGATGGCCATTCTGATATGTGTGAGGTGATATCTCATTGTGGTTTTAATTTGAATTTCCCTGATTATTAGTGTTGTGGAGCAGCTTTTCATATGTCTATTGGTCATCTGTATGTCCTCTTTGGAGAATAATCTATTCAGGTCCTTTGCCTGGGCAGGCAGGGTTTGAGGGTCTAGGTGAAATAGGTGAAGGGATTAAGCAAAAAAAAAAAAAAAAAAAAGACAAGAAAAGAAAAAACTCATGGACACAGACAACACTATGGTGATTATCAGAGGGAAAGGGGTATGGGGTCAGGTATAAGAGAGTAAAGGGGGAATAAATGGTGATGGAAGGAGACTAGACTTTGGGTGGTGAACACACAATACAATATACAGATGATGTATTATAGAATTGTACACTTGAAACCTATATAATTTTATTAACCAATGTCACCCCAATAAATTAAATAAAAATGTATTTTAAAAAGTTATATAGTTATTCCAAAGCTCTTTAAGCAGTTTGTTTTTCTTTGGAATACAGCATTTTATCCTATCTTTAATAGGGCTATATTTTAATCTGTCCACCCCAGAAACTATAGAACTATTAAATTATTAGATATTCTCCTCATGTGACATGTTTATATTCCGTTTCTAGTCTAGGCTTCTCAAACTGATGTTTCAATTACAGAGCAATGATGCTTCATATGTGATCATTCTTACTCTGAGGAAATGTCATCAAGAAAATGTGAAAATGCCATTGACCTTTCCTCAACTTTTGGATTTAGAGTCAGGAATTGGTTATGGCCTAATTGGTTAATGTATAACTAGACATTAAATCATGATTAGTAATACTTAATCAGAAACCAAAAGAATCTTGGTTGGTAGAAATGAAGCAACAAATAAAAATTTCCAACAGTAAAAAATAGGGAACTGTTCTGTTCCCTCTTTGGTTTAGATTATCTCCTCCTCACAAAAAAAAATATCTGTTTTTTATAAAAACAATTAAAATTAAATATATTGACTTCTAAAATTTGTCAGGAACAATATATGTGTGATAATAGCCAAGAAATTTCTGGAAAAATAAACAATGAATAATGAAGGGTGTGGCAAAAACATCTATTACTCACCCTATGTCCATGTGCTTTTCCACATTTTTTACTCCCCATGTTGTTGATCGGACATTGTGACTAGTTTTGGCCACTGAGCAGAAGAAGTATCACTTCTATGTCAAACCATTTAAGATCCATGTGCATAAACCCTTCAGTTCTTTCTTCCCATGCTCCAATGACCTGGAGGCCATATATTAAGATAGTGGCATCACAACAAGGAACAGCCTGTGACATTAAATATCCAAATGGAAGACAACTAACTTGACAAGTTGCCTGACCCACGGTGTATTCATGTGAGTGTGAAATAAGTCTTTGTTTTATTAAATACAGAGATTTGGGGGCTTATTTTTGCCATAGCTTTACTTACGTATATACTGATACAAGAGGAAACTTTCCTCTATAGATACTACTAAACAGATCAAAGAAATATAAAAGAGCTCATATGTGGACCATGTCTGTTTAGAAGTATAGAATATGATAGTGATGTCTTAAATCAGTGGGTGGTGGTGGTGGTGGTGGCTTACTGGTGTATGTCTCAGTGAAAAAATTGACCAAAAACTTAGTGTTTCAAAACTGCAACATCATTTATTATTTCTCATAGATTCTGTGGGTCAGGAATTCAGACAGGGTATCATAGAAACAGCTTCCCTCTGCCCTATGCACAATGTCTAAGGCCTCAGCTGGAGCAGCTCAAAGACTGGAAACTGGAATCCTCTGAAGTATCATTCACTTTTGTATCTAAGGCTAATGCTAACCGTTGGCTGGGGCTTAGTTGGTATTGTCAGCTGGAGCACTCACATGTGGCCTCTCCACATAGCTCGAACATCACAACATAGTGGCTGGGTTTTAAGGGTGAATGTGGCAAGAAAAAAAAAAGAGCTGTATTACCTATAGTGACCTAGCCTCACAAGACACACAACATCTCTTCTGCCATATTCTGTAGATCAAGGCACCTTAAAAGATTCACCAGGTTGGAGATGAAACATAAATACTACCTCTCGATGGAGAAGTATCAATGCCATGTTATGAGAAAGGCATAAAGAATGGGATAAATAGCCTTGGCTGGTGTGGCTCAGTGGATTGAATGCCAGTCTGCAAACAAAGGAGTCTCCAGTCTGATTCCCAGTCGGAGCACATGGCTGGGTTGCAGGCCGAGTCCCTGGTTGTGGGCACATGGGAGGCAACCACGCATTGATGTTTCTCTTCTCTTTCTCCCTCCTTTTCCCTCTCTAAAAGTAAATAAATATAATCTTAAAAAAAGAATGGGATATATATATATTTATTCATACACACACACACACACACACCACAGACATATTCATACATATAGCAGCCATCTTTGACAAATATAATCTGCCATAGTGCAAATGAGTATAATGCTTCAATACCACTATTGGACTAGCTGAATGTAAGTCTCCCTACTATAAAGATGAGAATAAATATTTTCTTTTTTATGGATATTATGGTTTGAATACATTACTTAAACACTAGCTAATAATTGTATAAAGAAGATATGCAACAAGTAAACTTTTCTAAAATTAAAGACATTGTTTTTATTAGACTTTTCTCAAATTACAAACTAATATGTATATAAATGAAATTTCCATATACCTTATTTTACTTTATTTTTTTTTAGAATTCCTATGTTTTATTTTTTTAAGTATATTTTATTGATTATATTGTTACAATAGTTCTAATTTTTTCCCCTTTGCTCCCCTCCGCCCAGCACCCCCCTTCCCCAACAATCCCCTCCCCAAGTCCATGCCAATGGGTTGTACATACAAGCTCTCCTGCCTCACCCTTTCATATATTCTTCTTCTTTTTTTAATAATTAATTAATTAGTTAAATATTTTAACAATAAAAAATAACAATCCCTCCCTCTCAGACTTAAGACCCTTTACATTCTTATAAAGGACAATGGACGAAGGTCTCGAGCTCCTCTAGCTGCTTCAAGCTGGACATGGTCGTCGTCCTACCTACCCTTGGGTCAAGAAATCCCTAATAAGAGTGGGGGTGTGGAGGGGAGGGTGACCTTCCCACAAGGGGAAGGATCGTGCAGACTCCAGGTTGGTTGGCTGTCTCTGGACAACGACATGCTTGGTTTAACAGGCTGGCATCCTTGTTGTATTCTGGGGGCAACAGGGTTAAAGGACATCATTCAATCCGTAACCACTAGATGACAAAAGATAGGTATTAATTTTTCAATGTCCCACATTAGGGAAAAGAAGGGCTTCTTTGGAGGAAGGTATGCCAGGTACATCTCACCTGTCCAAAACCCTTTTGCCCATTATACTTAGTTTGGACTGAGGGAAATATTTTAGGTTTCCCCCCTCTCAGGCCTCTGAGCTCTTTCTGTCCAAGCCATTAGGATAAAAAAGAGAAACCAGTTTTAAAGTGAAACCCACAGACCACCCCGTTCTTCACCAACCCAGCCACTTAGTTCAGCCAAACCATTGAGTCTCAGGAGGCAGCAATGCAGACAGGATTAAGTGAGGCCTATACGTACAGACAATCACTCAGGTAATGAGATCGTAGGCTTATGCCCTTTGAAAACAGAAAACACATGTTAATTTATGTAACATAACCCACATACAAGTCTCTAAATCTGTAGGACTGTCTTATCGGAAAGACATCCAGTTGCAAGGCATTTGACATTCTTCTTGCCTGTAAATTAAACATCTTTGATAATGCCACAGACATAGTTTAACTTTCAAATGAAAACAAATTTTAAATGAAAAGAAACTTTAAAGACGGTTAGCTGCACAACTTTATAGTCTACCACTGGGCATTGTGATCTTCCTTGAATCTTGATTTTTCTCCCTAAGATTACCCTCCTTGTCATTAAAAGGACTGCATTAAGTTCATTTTTAATTTATCCTGTTCATTTGCATAAACACAACAAGAGCAACAAATGATCACTTATGATCTTTAGTTCTGCTTTGCTGGAACTTACGCAAGGAACATTTAGGGTGACCTTCAGTCTGCCCTTCAGGGCACAGAAGCTGAGCCACATACCTGGCATTCAGCCTTGCCTGTAAACACCTGTCTTTTCCAGGTCCTCCTGGTTTTCCATTGTGCCTTAAGGTCCCTTCTAGCCATCTTTCAGGAAAACAACCTTCATTCCTTCCCTGGAAAGATTGCTATGGACCGCTCATCCATCCAAGGTACCAGGCCTTTTATCTCATGGACTTTTATTACCTTTGAAAGTCAGTCCCAGTTGCTCAGGGCTTTTTGGTAACAACCAAAGCCCAAGCATGTCTCCTTTAGGCATGACATTCTCTTCAAAGTCTTAGTTAAAAAAAAAAACCAAAAAACCTCTATTAACAACTGGTCTTATTAGTTTTATGCAAAGAAACTTAGGTCATTACTTACTTCTTTAGAATGCCAAATTCTGGAGGGATCAGATAGGGAGAAAATATATACAGTGTGAAGGAAAACCCTTGTCCTTCTAATATTCACTGAACTTGCATTTCCATTCTTTATATTTTTATTTTTCCCCCCCACTAAAATTTTTTCTGTTTGTTTGTTTTTCCATTACAGTTTGTCTCACTTTTTTCCCCCTCTTGCTTCTCTGCACCCTGCCCCGCCTTCTTCCACATTCAGTCTCCACCCAGTTGTCCATGTCCATGGGTCATTTATACATGCTCTTTGACTAGACCCGTCCCCTTCTTACCCCTTCTCTCCCTCCCATCTCCCCCTTTGTTACTGTTAGTTTATTCCTTGTTTACATACCTCTGGTTCAATTTTGCTCATTTGTTTGTGTTGTTCATTCGTTTCCTGTAACAGGTGATAGCATAAGGTAATTTTCTTTTGTTGCCTGGCTTATTTCACTAAGCATAGTTCTCTCTAGTTCCAATCATGTTGTTGCAAATGGTAGACGTTCCTTCTTTCTTTCAGTACTTATTCATTGTCATTTTCCCCCTTTGTACTCATGTTCCTCTCTGTCTCTCTCTGTTTCTTCATCTTCTTAAAGCAGACCCGTTAGCATCTCTTGCAATGCTGGTTGTATTCTTTTAGCCTTCTTTTGTCTTGGAAACTCCTTATTTCACCTTACTTTGTTATTTTATATTGTTGGAAATAACAGTTTGGGTTCTTTATTGAGATACTTTAAATGTTCAAAGTGTTGAAAAATTCCAGGCTAAACATATGTTTGTTATGTTATATGGAGTACAACTTCGGGCTTTTATTTGCCATGTGTCTATGTACTACATTAAATGAAAAACATTTTCTAGGAGAAACTTGGCCTTGCCCGTAGTTTTCTCATTCTCTTCTAGAGCAAAGGTAAAATGGTTCTCCATTTAGGCACACACCATTATTAGGTGGTTCCTGGTTCTTCACAAAAGAATGTCAACCTTTATTATAAGGTGGTCAATGCCTACAAAAGTATTCCAACATAGAAAAGCTGACTGTCAGAACTTATCAGAGAGTGCAGTCTTGAAATCTCTGTTGCCCTATTTTTAACTTAATATGATTGAAAGTGACCAGAGGGGAGGGAGATGATGGTGGAAAGAAGGGGAAAGAACTAGACAAAAAAACAAAACATGTATTAATGACCCACAGACATGGATAACAGTGTGGGAATTGACTGTGGGAGCAGGGGGTGGGATGGGCGGAGGAGGGCAAAGGAGAAATAATTGGGAAAAATTTAATAGAAAAACAATTAAAATGATTTAAAAATACTTTTCTGAAATAAACAATGTCTAGGAAAGATTAGTTGAGGGATACAGAATTCACCCTTTAGCCAGCATTATCATTGTTCTGCCCAGATCTTTCCGGATCACTTTTATCAGTGTGTAGCCCACCGCATCCCCGACTCTAACTTCTGCAACTCTTTTTATGAGGACTGATCTCAGTCCACTGGAGCTACTTTGCCCACTGGCACTAAAACAGGAATTGCCTGGGAGTTTATATCACTCTTACCTCACCCCTGGACCTCACAGCCCTTAGTCAATGATTGATGAGTACAAGAGAATAAACCCAGTTCCTTTACCCCAGGACAAACTTTGAGATATAATTTATTTTCTAGAGCTCTCTGCAGGATCAGTCTGAGGCTGGGGCATCTCTTGAATTACCACCCTTGCTCTGCTTCTTCCCCTCCTCTATCCTGCTCCCCCTTCTCTGCCAGTTTTCTCCTGGAAACACTTTAAATAAATCAAATGTACATGAGTCTCAAATTAGGGTCTTCTTCTGGAACAAAAGACCTAAGGAATAATCCATCACCTTAGATATTCTACTGTTTTTTTTGTATGTGAATTTAGGCGACCCACTAGAGAGTGGAATATTTGGATTATATGATGTAGTTCTAACAAATCATAATCTACATGCCAATGAGGTTCCCTAGGAAATCCGTGTGCACATGAACCTTCCAGAAGGACTTTTCTGAGAAAGAGTTCTATGAACTGAGTCAAGAACAGGTAATACACTAAAATAGACAAGAAACCATAGAAGAAATTACAGACTTTGTCAAAAAATGAAATATTGAGTTATTTTTATAATATTCCAATGTTATTTAAAGAATTCCAAAGTAGAGTAAATAATGAAAACTTCCGGTTTATTTTATGAAGCTAGAAAAACCATGATATTACAACCTGTGAAAAAGTAAAGAAGGAAAGCTTATTAAATAGTCTAGCGAATATATACAAACAAAAATCCTATACATAGCATTGACAAACTGAATCCAATATGAAAATAAATGAATGAAAAAGAGTTTACACCAGGACTGCAAGGGTTATTTAATATTAAAAATCAACTAACATAATTTATCACATCAAGGAAAAAGCCTGAATTTTAATAAATGATAAAATTAAATATTCATTAATTATAAATATACATAGTAAACTGGAATAGGAAGAAAATTTTCTTAACATGATAAATGTCATATTTTGCAAACCAACAATTTACATCATTCTGATGGGCTTTTCAACTGACATTAAGAATAAGATAAAGGAGGAATACTTGAACAAATAGTGCTGGGAGAACTGGACAGGGACATGCAAAAAAATGAAACTAGACCACCAATTTACACCATACACCACAATAAACTCAAGAAGGATAGAGACTTAAATGTAAGCATTGACACCATAAAAGCCCTAGAGGAAAACATAGGCAGGACAATTTCAGATATCCCACGTAACAATATTTTCACTAATATATCTCCTAAGGCAAAAGAAATAAAAGAAAAAATAAACAAATGGGACTACATCAAACTAGAGTTTCTGCTCAGCAAAAGAAAACATCAGCAAGATGAAAAGGGAACCAACCATATGGGAAAATATATTTGCCAGTGATACTTCAAACAAGGGATTTATCTCCAAAATAAAAAGAACTTACATGTCTCAACACCAAGAAGACAGGCAGCCAAATTAAAAAATAGGCAAAGGAACTGAACAAACACTTCTCCAAAGAGGACATACAGAGGGTCCATAGGCACATGAAAGAATGTTCAACATCACTAGCCATCAGAGAGATGCAAATAAAAACCACAATGAAATACCACTTCACACCAGTCAGAATGGCCATCATCAACAAATCAACAAACAAGTGCTGGTAAGGATGTGGAGAAAAGAGAACCCTAGTGCACTGTTGGTGGGAATGCAGACTGGTGCAGCCACTATGGAAAACAGTAAGTAATTTCCTTAAAAAACTAAAAATGGAACTACATTTTGATCCAGCAATTCCACTGCTAAGATTATACCTGAAGTACCCTGAAACACCAATTCAAAAGAAACAATGCACCCCTATGTTCATAGCAGCACTATTTACAATAACCAAGTTCTGGAAACAGCCTAAGTGTCCATCTGTAGATGAGTGGACTAAAAACCTGTGGTACATTTACGCAATAGAATACTATGAAGCAGAAGGAAAGAAGGAACTCCTACCATTTGCGACAACATGGATCAAACTAGAGAGAACTATGCTTAGCGAAATAAGCCAGGCAACAAAAGCCAAATACCATATGATGTCACGTAATACAGGAAACTAGTGAACAACACAAAGAAATGAGCAAAATTGAACCAGAGGCATATAAACAAGAAGCAGACTGACAGTGACCAGGGGGGAGGGGGATGGGGACGAAGGGTGGTAAGAAGGGGAAGGGTCTTTTTGAGGAACTAGTATGAATGACCTATGGACATGGACAATGGGGTGGAGATTGATTGTGGGAGAAGGGGTGGGCTGGGTGGGTGGGGGAAGCAATGCGGGAAAAACTGAGACAACTGTAATAGAAAAACAATAAATAAATTAAAAAATTTTTTAAAGAATAAAATAAAAGATGCTTAAAATCATGGTGATTCTTTCTTATTTCTTGTAATTTTCAAACAATATAATAAAACAAGAAAAGAAATAAGAAGTATAAGTATTGAAAAGGGAGCAAAACTAATGCTATTTTCATTTTCTTACCTACCTTGCAGCTTCAAAAAATTATCCATGAAAATGCTATAACTACTAGGCAGTAGTGAATAACAACAAAATATACAAGCATTAATAACTATATTAAAATAACTATATTTAATTTATAAAATGAACAAAAATATAACATGTTTACAAATTATTTAAATAAGAAATGTGCAATACTGTATAAAGAAAACCAAAAAACACTTTAAAAAAGCAAGTTTAATAAAGAAAAAGACCTCATATTTCTAGATAGGAAAACTCAATTGTTATTAAAGTGTTAATTATTACCAGTTTGCTTTATAAATGTGATGTTTCTAATCTAATCCAATATAAATGGAACATTCTTGCAATGTGACAAAACATTTTTAAAGTTCATCCAGAAGAATAAACATACAAAGATAACCAATAAAATGAAAAGGGACTTGAAAACAAATGTTGAAATATATTATAAAGCCTCAATAATTTGAACAATGTGATATGGGTGCAGGACTAGACAAACAATTCAAGGTAGCAAAAAAAAGAAAGTCCAGGACGGATGTAGGAATGTTTAAAATTTTAACTTATGATAGCTGTGTCATATAAAAATCATATTTATTATATAATTTGACTAAATATTTGTAGAAAATTAAGTTAACTTCATTACAGTCCAAAATAAATTTCAGGTAGACTAAAAATGTAAACTTTTAATAAAAAAAACTATGAACATTCCAGAAGGAAACAGAGACACACATTGATATATATTCTGGGGCATCAGTAAGCTTTTCTAATAATAACACTAAAAGCAACATCATAAAAAAATTGGTTTACTTGACTCTATAAAAATGTTAATACTCCTATACATAAAAGAGTTATAGATTGCTTTTTGTGTGTCAAACTAACAGTAATTAAATAAAATTATGATACACAAATTTCTGGTAAGTGTGCAAGAAACTGGTACTCTTGAACACAGTTGGCGTAAGTATAAATTTTATAACATTCTATACAGAAAACTGGTTATATATATATTTTAAAAATATATTTATTTATTTTTTGATAGAGAAGAAGGGAAAGAGAAAGAGAGGGAGAGAACCACCAACGTGTGGTTGCCTCTTGCATGTCCCTATCCAGGGACCTGGCCTGCAACCTAGACATGTGGCCTAACTGGGAACTGAACCAGAGACCCTTTGGTTCACAGGCCGGCACTCAATCCACTGAGCCACACCAGCCAGGGAATAAAGTGGCTATACTTTTAAAAACTTTCAAACTTTGACCATTGGTCTTCTGGGAATTTGTCCTATGAAAATTATTATAGTTTTTGCAGTGTTTTATCTATAAAAAGTGTTCCCAACATTATTTCTTACAGTGGCCAATTTTGGAAACCAATGAACTATCCAATTGTAAAGGAACTGGCTCAATAAATAAGTGCTTTTATCTAATGAAATACATAGGAGCTATTAAAATATTTTTAAAGAATATTTAATGACTTAGAAAAATGTGCATGCTATATAGTTTAATTAAAAACAGAATTAGAAGTAATACACAGTTTGAATCTTTTGTTAAAAGTTATATTCATGCATAAGACAGGAAAAGTATACACCAAAATATTAACAACAGTATTTTCCTAGATGTTGAGATTTTAGATTATTTATAACATCTTTTTTTCTACTTACCCATAAGTTGTATATTTTCTTCAATAAAAATATGCTTTTATAATCAGAAATTATAAACACATTAAATGTAACATTTTTAAAATTTGAAAAATAGAAACAAGAATTCTTGTGAAACTCTTTGTGTGTCTTATGGAAAATAAATTTTCAGCACGTGTTTATCATGATACACAGTGTCTCCTTCAGGGGATCACCTAGGAGAAATTTTTGTTCATTCTTGATGCTAAAACCAATGAGAGTTGTTCCTGTTCTGAGCAGTTAGTTGATCTGTTTTTTGTGATGGATTTTATGAACTACATAAACTAGAAAGCTAGGAGACACCCTATGTTTACCTCTGTAAACAGGGTATGAATCTATGTGACATGCAATTGTTTCACTTAAGAGCCTTTTTGCCCTGGCTAGTGTGACTCAGTGGATTGAGCACCAGCCTGCAAACCATAGGGTCGCTGATTTGATTCCCAATCAGGTCACATGCCTGGGTTGTGGGCCAGGTCCCCAGTTGGGGGTGCATGAGCAGCAACAACACATTATGTTTCTTTCTCTCACTTCCTCTTTCCCTTCCCTTCTCTCTAAAAATAAATAAAAAAAATTTTTTTTTTTTAAAAAGGAAACTTGTCATCTTGTATTTCGTGTATTCTGGTAAGTCAGCTTGAGTCTTTCCAGGAAAGACACAGGATCTGTGTAAAGTAACAAGTACTTTACAAGGGCCTTGAAGCAATAGAGAATTCCCAGAGTGCAAGAACCACAAAGCCTAGCAGAGTAGGGTCCCTGCTAGAATAGCAAAAGAACTCTTTCCTTAAACATCTGGTATGTGTGTAGGTCATTCATACACTCAACTAACATTAATTGAGGGTCTATTATATGCAAAACACTTTCTAAGTGCCAAGCAGCTATACAACGGATGTTGAGAAAATTGTATAATTCCTGCCGTCATGGGCTTAATTGTGTCCCTCCTCCCTCAAAAATCATACGTTGAAATCCTAACCCCCAGTACCTCACAATGTGACTGCATTTGGAGATAAAGTCTTTACAGTGATATTCAAGTTAAAATGAGGTCATTGGTGTGGCCCTAATCCAACATGACTAGTTTCTTCATGAAAAAGGGAAAATTTGTACACAGACACACACAGAAAGAAGACGTCATGAGGACACAGAGAGAAGGCTATATACAAGCCAAGGAGAGAGGCATAGAACAGATCCTTCCCTTATAGCCTGCAGAAGAAACTGACCCTGACAACACCTTGATCTGGGACTTCCAGCATCCAGAACTGTGAGACAATACATTTTCTTTGCTTAAGTCATCCAGTCTGTGGTACGTTGTTACAGCAGCCCTAGGAAACAAATACATCTTCCATCAAGGGGATAAGGGACAAATAAGCAAAACAAACAAACAAAAAATAATTACAAATTGTGGACTGTTCAGATCAAGTACTTGGGGAAAACTGTCATGGAGAAACACAGTTTAAGCTGTAACATGAAGACTCAGAAGGAAGTGATCTGAGAAGAGGGAAAAGCATTTCAGGTAGAGGGACAGTACACATGCAGGTCCAAGACAGAGAAAAATTAAGCTGGTTTGAGAATCCAAGAGTCAAGTGAGGCTGAATAGGTCCTATGAGGAGGCACTGGTGATAAACATTATAATTGACTCAGATGCTTCTGTCACTTGCATTTGAGCAAGTGTGCTGGAGTGTACTGAGTCCTTAGTATCCAATGCAGGCTCTGTCATTCATTAATGACTTGATTTCTTTTCTTTTTTAAAAATTTTTTATAGTGACTTGATTTCTTGATTGAGTACCCACCATATAAAATGTCTCTTCAACCATAAATACATGAATCTTAAAAGTCTAGTAATGAGAACAAAAAAAACTTGCAGAATCCATTCTTAATTTTGGGAAGGGTGTGCTTCATGATATTCATTCTCCACTTTTCAAACTCTTTTCCCCATCTTAAAACTTTCTGGTATTGCTCAAACTTCTAAGTCACTGTCTGATCCTGGTGAAATGCATGAAGCAATGTGGCCATCAACTCAACATTTGGCATAAGGAAAGTAAATAGAAAGGCTGTGACTCTATGGTCATATATGGATGGCAGTTTGCATGTGGGAACGTCTCTAAATAAATTTCATTTTCTTCATGCCCCCACAGCCATTCATTAATCATAGGAGTTCACTAATTCAATTACATACTCTCCCTCTTTCTGTCACTAAAGACTTAGCACCTCATTTTGCTATGAGGTCTCCTAGTCACCCCATGAAGCTGCTATCTAGCTTTGGGGCAGACAGACACAATTCACCTCTGACACAGAGCAAGATTTTATTTTTACCACCAAATTCCAAAAATGCTTATTGGATTAGCAGCAAATGTCCATCATGTGGCTACTTCAAAAATGATGTTATTGAAGGTTCCATCACATATCAAACTGGTTATTCAATAAGTAAATTAAAATACATAGACTCTTTAAAGCTATAGATTTTTGTTAGCAAATGTCTGTATTCATAGTACAAAGATAAGACTAAAATGGCTTCAAGACATTCCTTCTAGTTAAACCAAAGCTCATTTTTTATAATCTAGTAAAAATTGTTTTTCTTTTGAAAGATGTTGAAAAGAAAGGAATTCTTTAAAAAGAAAACAAGAGATGCAACAATGTTATGAATATGCTATGCAATTTAAAATGTAAAACTGCAGCTTGATTCTTTGCTAATATTTTTGTGTATTTCTACAGTAGACATACAGTTTTGAAAACCCATCTAAATTACTAATAAATAATGGTTGAGCACAGCTGATAGAACACCCAGTTATAAACATAGATTAAAGTAAGGCCGTTTTTGAATATATTGTACTTCTGTGCCAGTTTGTAATAAGATACTAATATTATTACCCCCTTATTTTTATTTACACGCTTATTAAGATCAAATAATCCCCCACCCCCAGGTATGTAGTTATGGGTATGGAGCCCCTAAGGCCACTACTCTCAAGAGGTAGAAGTGTCCTCTGGTGGTTCTGGGTCAGTGATCATTTTACAATGTTTCTCCTTTCTTTGTCCACTCCTACAATTCTCCATGGTATGTCAAGTTGTATTGAAAAGTCAATAACTTTGAAATATTAGGGAATGTTACTTGATACACTCCCAACACAAACACATGAGAACTGTCCAACTAAACACATAGCTTTTTTCTCAATAAGTATATGATTTTACTTCCTTTTAGTTTTTAATATGGCCTTCAACTTCCTACTTAAAGTAATCTCTTCCCCCAGCTTCTGTAACACCACATTATGACACCAGTCTTTTTACAACTACAAACATCTTTTTCATGACCTCACTTTATATATTCCCATTTCTGTAGTTAAACATGGAATTCATTAGATGTTTCTTTTCACTGATACACATATTACAAATCAATCAATGCCCCTCTCCTTTTTGAAAACTCCTGAGATCATCCCATATTGATTTGACCTGCCACTGACCTTGCACGGTGTTTGTACCATTATGGTCAATAACCAAATACAGCTCTTTGACATCTCTTATAATGTAGCCCTATATTTTAGTTAATTTTTACACTCTTCTTAGAGAGAGAGAAACACTACACTCTTTTGAGAAAGGTAGAGAGTGAAGTTAATAATTTGAGATATGATATGAGGGTCCTCCTCCTTGCCCTTCATTACATGCACTGATTGTCTCCTACTTCCAGTTACTGGCATCATCAACTCAGGGAAGAAAGAACTGTTAGAGTAAAGAGGGAAAATGTGCTCAGTTTTGATTTTGCTTTTTAAAAATAAGCTTTTGAAAGTTGTAGCAGAGACAATAGTTTGAAAACAAAGAATTTCACTTTCAGTTTTAAAAAGGATATTCAAAGCTCAAAGACTGTGCTAAATAAAAGGCATAGAGAAAAGATCACAATGACCTTGGCTGGACAAAAGCAGAGAGTCCGAGCAGTGGAGGGGCTTTTGCAAGGAGTGGGAAATGAATATGGGAACTTGTGCTACCTTTCCAGTTGTAGGAAACCAATGGAAGCAGATTCTCCATGCCCTTCTCCTCTGTGGAGTGAGGACAGATGAGTGACAGTGGCCCTTGAGGGTTGGGGATGTCCAGACAACAGGACCTACAAAAAATGTGGGAAATGCACAAGGAGCTGTCCCAGGTCTTCCCAAATATAGGGGTAGTTGAGAGAACAGAAGTTGGATTTTAGTATTCCAAGTTCACATAAGGATGATACAAGTCATTGGCAGAGACCATTGACCAGAGATGAGGTGGAAATATCTGGGTAGGTGCCAGTGAGTACAAATGCCAGTGATGTACAGGAACCTGTGGAAGCAGGTACACACTGGCTTCTCTGCTGAAGTTTTTTCCCCAAAACTTACTTCATATTGAACCTGCTGGAACTTGGCTGCCACCCTAGAGACAAGAGTGGGAAGAAAATTTTGAAATGACCAAGAAAATCCTGGATTGACTAAATTGATGTGAAACTAACTACAATTAAGTTTTGTTTACCAAACATAATCAATGCTAGAGATAACCAGTTATAGAAAAGAGGTTTGGAAAACTATAGTAAGTCCATATAAGTTGCATGTTTTGAGCACTTGGGCTTAATTTAATCCCATGGAACTTTAACCACACTATGCATCATCTCCCAAACTAAGACACGTAAGACAGGTTTTAATTTTATTTATTTATTTATTTATTACATTTTTTTGGTTTTCCTCCAAAGCATCTGGAAGATCTGGAGATTCCTGATAAATAATTATTGAATGGCTGAATGATCAATTAATTAATTTGAAACTAGTGACTATTTTAAGATTAATACAACAATGGCCTAAAGTTTTGCATTTCATACAGATTAAGAGGACTACATTTAAAAACTAGATGCTCTCCCTTCTTTATTCTGCTCAAGAAACAGACCTCTTGTTCCAGGAAGGTAAGGAGATGTAATGCATGCTTAGCAACATCTTCTGTTATTGAAGACATAATATCAACCTTGGAGAGGTGAGGCATCCTAATTTCAAAGGGTTATCTGAGCATCTGTAAAGAAAAATCTTTTCAATTAATCGTCAGAGTCATGAAGAAGAATGTTCTAATATGGGTGAGTAGGGGGAAAAGCTCATGTAGATTTCCTTTGGGCAATAGAGGACAACGGTGTTAAAAGTGTTGCTGTAGAACAACTATTTGAGTTGTGAAAGCAAGGCTTTCAAAAAACCATTAAAATATCCCATTAAAAAGACAACATATGATTGCAACAAATGTACCACTCTGGTGTAGGATGTTGATAGTGGGGGAGACTGTATATGTGTAGGGGCAGGGGTATATGGGAACTCTCTGTACCTTTTGTTCATTTTGCTAAAACTGCTCCAAAAAATAAAGTCTATTTCTAAAAAGCCCACCATAATAAATATATAGAGGCAGAAAATTGGTGGTTACCAGAGGTTTAGGAGAGGTGGGAATGGGGAAAGGAGCTTAATGGGTATGGGGTTTTCTTTTGGGATGATGAAATATTTTGAAACTAGAGAGAGGTGGTAGTTGCACAATGGGAATGTGCTAAGTGCCACTGAATTGTTCAGTTTAAAAGGTTTATTTTATGTTATGTAAATTTCACCTCAGTTTTTAAAAATTCTACAATACAATAGATGAACTTATTCAAAAATGGAATTAGTCTCCCAACATGGTCCTCAAAAAAGGACTTCTGTGACCAATTTGTTTTGAAGCAGTGCACACATGTCCTCTTCTTGGATATACCTACTCTGCCTTAGTGTTTTAAAGGCTCTGAGTGGTAAAACTCTGGATTTTTTTTTTGCACAAGGACACTCATCCCCTGCTCTCTGCATCATATGATAACATCACACAGAGCACATTTTGGGAAATACTAATCTATACCTTTGCAAAGAAAGAACACCCAATGTTTTCATATAATGATCTTTTCTTGATATTTGTTGATATTTCTTCAAGCAGCAATAACAATTTCTAATGAGGCCTTTTGACAATGCTCAGTGCAACAGTAGATGGCCTTAATAAACCCACTTCTAAATGAATATGATATTAATAAAGACATAAAACTACTCTTGAATAACACTTGGTTTGTAGGCAGGAGTACCACACTAAGAAAACATTATCCTGGCCATGTATTTACCATAGAGTCTGAGATTTTATTCATTTGCCCAAATTGCATTTTATATTGAAATATATTCTTCACAAAGTATGACACAGTATGCGGGCACATCTAAAATAGCTGAATTTTTAATAGCAGATATAAAAATGTCCAATACAATAGGAATTTAATAAAACGAAATGGCCTGAGGTTATTTCTTCATTGCAAGTAAATGAATTCTCATGAATCTTCACTCTAAGGTCATTTCTTAGCTTCCAAAAGTGTTGATTTAATAATAATTACTACCAATAAGAATAGCTGCTGAATGGCATTGATTATTTTATGACTGAAATTAGTTATTCTCAATCACAGGTGGAGTACAATTGGTGTGGGGCAGGGGAGGGAACATTCCCTTCTCACAGAGAGATGTACTGATATCTAGATGGATATTTATTTGAAAATGAATGATTAACATTATAACTACAGATTTGATTTTAGTAATAATAATTACTCAATTTTCAAGATGTAATCAAAATTAAGAGGGTGTGGTAATTTTAATTCCTCAAATGGAGACATGTTAGGAAAGATAGAGAAACACAAAGAAGCATGTTGTCTAGAGACAGACTAAATACATACAGGCTGTCTTTTGCTTCACCACCCACAACACACATTCAGCTTCCTGAATGCCAGTGTCCCAAATGTCTCACTGGTCGGGACTTCCCTGATCCTAGTGAGTGGGTGGGGTGTGAGAGTTCCAGGCAGCAGCATCCCAGGAGCCCATGCTCTGACTCAGGCTTTCCCTGGACTAACATTACACTCTGTACTTCCAGAACTCCTGGCTTTGGCATCTGGGACCATCATTCCTCTTCTGACTTCTCAAAAGTCACAGTACTAGGACCAAATAGATTACTATTGCTTAGATGAGCTAAATTATAGGAACATCTCTAGTGTGTCTGCTTGCCTCAAAATGCCATCACTCTCATGTGTGCACAGACCCACACACAGAGCCCTGTTGTCCATGTTTAAACTAGCTAACCCTTCCCGCCCGTCCACCATTGATTGAACCAGGAACTGCATAACTGACCCACCTGGACCATTTTCCTTCTCCAAGGAATTTCAAATTGAGGATCAGAGGTATTGATCAGTGTACTGGCAGCTAAGATTGCAGACAATGGAAAAGTTGGGCTGGGAATATCCTGTCTGACCATGAATGCCTAAAGAAAGAGAGAGAGAGAGAGAGAGAGAGAGAGAGAGAGAGAGAGAGAGAGAGAAGCAGATAAATAGAATAAAGCAGGGCATGAGGGTATGGGTATGTGGCCCTGGAGGGACAGAGAAGCCTTGCTGTGCTTTCAGGTCCTGTTTTAAGGCCTTTCTGTATTCTGCTTTCATTTCCTGGTTTCTGAGACACCTCAATATTTTTATAATAAATCATCCACAAACATTTTTGTTTTTAACCTAAGATAGGTCATGCAATTGTGTATGACTAAAAAAAAAATCTGTCATTAAAAATTAAAATTTTAAACTGATATATATAGAACTTTTCACCCCAAAGAAGCAAAATATACATTCTTTTCAAGTGCACATGGGACATTTTCAAAGATAGACCACATGATAGGTCACAAAACAAGCCTCAACAAATTCAAAAAAATTGAAATCATATCAAGCATCTTTTCAGATCACAATGCCCTGAAACTAGAAATCAACCTCAGAGAAAAAAATCAAAGACACCAAAACTCATGGAGATTGAATAACATGCTATTAAATAATGAATGGGTTAACAATGACATCAAAGAAGAAATCAAGAAATTTCTAGAAACTAATGATAATGAGCACACAACAACCCAAAACCTGTGGGACACAGCACAAGCAGTCCTGAGAAGGAAGTTTATAGCAATACAGGCATATCTGAAAAGGCTAGAAGAATCTCAAATAAAAAACCTAACCACAATGCTACAAGAACTAGAACAACAACAACAAACAAAGCCTAGGGCAAGAAGAAGGAATGAAATCATCAAGATCAGAGCAGAACTAAATGACATAGAGACTAAACAAACAATCCAAAAGATCAACAAAACTAGGAGCTGGTTCTTCGAAAAAATAAACAAAATCGACAAGCCTCTAGCCAGTCTAATCAAGAAAAAAAGAGAGAAGACACAAATAAACAAAATCAGAAATGAAAGAGGAGAAATCACGACTGATACCTCAGAAATACAAATGATAGTTAGAAATTACTTCAGACAACTGTATGACAAGAAATTTGACAATCTAGAAGAAATGGACAAGTTTCTAGAAACATACAACCTTCCAAAACTAAATCAAGAAGAAGTGGAAAGTCTCAACAAACTAATAACAAAAAAGGAAATTGAAACAGTAATCCAAAATCTCCCGGCACACAAAAGCCCTGGACCGGATGGCTTCACAGGCGAATTCTACAAAACATTCAGGGAAGAACTAACTCCTATCCTCCTCAAACTGTTCCAAAAAATCCAAGAAGAGGGGCAAATCCCAAACTCTTTCTATGAAGCCAGTATTATCCTAATACCCAAACCAGGTCAAGACACAACAAAGAAAGAAAACTACAGGCCAATATCACTGATGAACATCGATGCTAAAATCCTCAATAAAATATTGGCAAACAGGATCCAGCAATACATCAAAAAGATCATACATCATGATCAAGTGGGCTTCATTCCAGGGATGCAAGGATGGTTTAATATTCGCAAATCAATAAATATAATACATCACCTAAACAGAATGAAAGACAAAAATCACATGATCATATCAATAGATGCAGAAAAAGCATTTGATAAAGTACAACACCCACTTATGATGAAAACACTCAGCAAAATGGGAATAAAGGGAGCATATCTTAACATAATTAAGGCTATATATGAGAAGCCTGAGGCCAACATCATACTCAATGGACAAAAACTGAAAGCATTCCCCCTGAACTCAGGAACTAGACAAGGTTGTCCACTCTCTCCACTCCTTTTCAACATAGTGTTGGAAGTCCTAGCCACAGCAATCAGACAAGAAAAAGAAATAAAAGGCATCCAAATTGGGAAAGAGGAAGTGAAACTTTCATTATATGCAGATGACATGATAGTATACCTAGAAAATCCTATAAACTCCACTAAAAGACTACTCAATATAATAAGTGAATTTGGCAAAATCGCAGGGTACAAAATAAATATACAGAAATCTAAGGCATTTCTGTACACCAACAATAAAATAGCAGAGACAGAGACAAAAAAGAAAATACCATTTACTATAGCAACAAGAAAAATAAAGTACCTAGGAGTAAACTTAACCAAAGAGATAAAAGACCTGTACTCTGAAAATTACATAACATTGAAGAAAGTAATTAAGGAAGAAACAAATAAATGGAAGCAAATACCATGTTCTTGGATGGGAAGAATCAACATCATCAAAATGGCCATACTACCCAAAGCAATTTACAAATTCAATGCAATCCCTATTAAAATACCAATGACATATTTCACAGACTCCAGAGAAGGAAAACTCTGATTCCAAAAAAACCTCCGCTGCCTTGCGGCATACCTCTTCAGGGGAAAGGCTAGGGGAGTAAACCCCGACAGAAAATCCGGAGCCGGAGTCCCTAAGGCGGTTTGACGTAGTCAACACCGGCAACTCCTGCGGTGCACCTGAAGCCAAGCTGTATTGACTCCGTCTTTCCCTTGGATCCTTCAGCTGCGAAGAGAGGGGGGGTCTGCTGCATGGGCAACAGCAGACCCTCCATATCACCCTGCCCAGGCTCTGTAGCTTCAGCTTCACTGGAGAGGACACTCCAGCAACATCGCAAGATGTCGATTCAACACGGGAGGAGACAGATACCGTGTCACTCCCGAGTCAGACTGCACAGCCATTCTCGGCGGTGCAGATAGACTCTTAAGAAGCTACACCATCGTCTCTCGAGACGGACGGCTGCCGACGGATTTCACAGACCTAGAACAAATACTCCATAAATTCATATGGAACCAAAAAAGACCCCGAATAGCAAAAGCAATCTTGAGACAGAAGAACACAGCAGGAGGAATCACAACACCAGATATCAAACAATACTACAAAGCCACTGTAATCAAAACAGTATGGTACTGGCATAAGAACAGACATATAGATCAGTGGAACAGAATAGAGAGTCCAGAAATAAACCCAGGCCTCTATGGTCAACTAATCTTTGATAAAGGAGGAAGGAACATAAAATGGAGTGAGAAGAGCCTCTTTAACAAATGGTGCTGGGAGAACTGGATAGGGACCTGCAAAAAAATGAAACTAGACCACCAACTTACACCACACACGAGAATAAACTCAAGATGGATCAAAGACTTAAATGTAAGCCGTGACACCATAAAAGTCCTAGAGGAAAACATAGGCAAGAAAATATCAGATATCTCACGTAACAATCTCTTCACGGATACATCTCCTAAAGCAAGAGAAATAAAGGAAAAAATAAATAAATGGGATTACATCAAACTGAAGAGTTTCTGCTCAGCAAAAGAAAACATCAGCAAGATGAAAAGGAAACCAACCATATGGGAAAACATATTTGCCAATGACATCACAGACAGGGGACTGATTTCCAAAATATATAAAGAGCTTATACGACTCAACATCAAGAAAACAAACAACCCAATTAAAAAATGGGCAAGGGACCTGAACAAACACTTCTTCGAAGAGGACATACAGAAGGTCCATAGACACATGAAAAAATGGTCAACATCATTAGCCATCAGGGAGATGCAAATAAAAACCACAATGAGATACCATTTTACACCAGTCAGAATGGCCATCATCAACAAATCAACAAGCAACAAGTGCTGGCGAGGATGTGGAGAAACGGGAACCCTACTGCACTGTTGGTGGGAATGCAGACTGGTGCAGCCACTATGGAGAACAGTATGGAATTATCTCAAAAGATTAAAAATGGAACTGCCTTTTGAACCAATGACTCCACTACTAGGATTATACCCGAAGAATCTTGAAACCCCAATTCAAAAGAACTTATGCACCCCTATGTTCATTGCAGCACTGTTTACAATAGCTAAGTGCTGGAAACAACCTAAGTGCCCATCAGTAGAGGAGTGGATTAAAAAACTGTGGTACATTTACACAATGGAATACTATGTAGCAGAAAGAAAGAAGGAACTCCTGCCATTTGCAACAACATGGATGGAACTAGAGAGAATTATGCTTAGTGAAATAAGCCAGGCAAAGAAAGAAAAATACCATATGATATCACCTAATACAGGAAACTAAAGAACAACACAAACAAAGGAACTAAATAGAACAAAGAGCAGAATAGCAGTCAATAGGGGGGAGGGGAGAGGGAGAGAAGGGGGATAAGTTAGGGAAGGGATTAATTAAAGAGCCTGTATGAAAGACTCATGGACATGGACAACGGGGAGGGATATGATTGTGGGAGAGGGGGTGGGTTGGGTGGGGGAGAGAAATTGGGGGAAAAGGGGACAACTGTAATTGAAAAACCAAAATTAAAAAATTAAAAAAAAATTAAAATTTTAAATTATGAGTTTTACCATTTATCTTTATATCATGCAATATCAATTTTAATGCACATATGAGTACTTCACTCATATGTGAAATGACCTAGTCACCAATATTACTCTCTTCATATTTTTCACCTTGTTACATGGATATATATTGCAGCCCTACTGGAGCAGTGACAGTACTTCATAAAATTAATATGTAACCATGTAACATCATATTCCTAGGTTCCAAGGATTAGGACATGGACTTCTTAAGGGAGCCATTATAATGTTTAACACTGCCTGAGTACTTTGGCTGCTTCTCATGACTAACTTAAACTTCCTGGTAATATAGTGGTCTCAGGATCATCAGACTTCCTACAAGGTGGCCATTTGACTCTTAGAGAAAGCTTTCCAAGCAGAAAAGCCTCAAGATGCAAAGACTTATTAAACCTCTGCCTGTGTAGAGTTTGGCAATGTCCCATTGGCCAAAGAAAGCTATATACTGAAGCTCAGGGTCAATGTGAAAGAGACTACACAGAGTAAGAATAAGGAAGGTGTGGCTTATCCAGGGCCACTATTGATAACGTTCTGTGTTTGCCTCTGTGTCTTAGGTAGAGCTGTCACAGCTGTTGTTGTAAGGGGCACAGCCTTAGGTATTGGTCAGTGATGGCGACCAGTTTCACCACATTGTGGCTCTGTATGTGGGGGAAGGGTCTGAGAGAGAACAATTCTGCTTTCCTAGCACTTGCCCCTTTTCCAGACACTTCTCCAACTTCCTCTACTAAACAAACTGACTCTGTTGAGAGACTGGCAGTTTCTTCCTCTTCCCCAATCCCCACTGGTTTTCACAGTCAGAAGCAATGTGGCTCTATTTTCCTCCGTGCTGGAACTGTGAGCTGCAAGGTCTGGCCTGGGGCTGGGATTGCTTCCCAGGTTTAAAATGTATGATTGCACTTTTTGCCATGGCTACAGCCCCTGTGTCACTGTCATTGCTGCCAGCTGCAGCAGCCACTATGCCACACCTGGTCTTCATGCCCTGGCTCCATCCCTCCTACCTGTCTGGCTGAGTATTTCTTTTTTATTTCTTCGTTTTTGAACTTCCATATTGTTTGATTTTCTGGAAATTTTTTTTTGGTTGTTTTGAGGTAGCTATAAATTCCTTCTCAGTTGTGAGGGAGATGCAGGGTGTCTACCTATGCCTCCATCTTGGCTGGAAGTCTGATACCTCATTTCTTTTTAGCACTGAATAATGTTTCATTGTCTGGGTGTACCTGTGTTCATTTATCCGTTAATCTACTAAAGGGCATATTGGTTGTCTCCAAGTTCTGGAATAAAGATGCTATAAACATTCATGTGCAGGTTTTACGTGGACATAAATTTCAGCTCCTTTAAGTAAATACCAAGGAGCACAATTTCTGGATTCTATGTTAGTGTATATTTAGTTTTGTAAGAAATTGACAAATTGTCCTCCAGAATAGCTGTATCATTTTCCATTCCCACCCACAATAAGTGAGAGTTCCTGTTGCTCCACATCTTTGCCAGGATTTGGGGTTGTCAGTGCCCTGGTTTGTGGCTATTCTAATAGGTGTGTAGTGGTATCTCATTGTTGTTTTAATTTGCACTTCCCTGATGACATATGATATGAAGCATCTTTTCATATGCTTATTTGCCATCTTTATATTTTTGGTGAGGTGTCTGTTTAGTCTTTTGCCCATTTTAAAATAATGTTGTTAGTTTTCTTATTGTTGAATTGAAGATTCTGTGTATATTTTGGGTAACCGTTTTATATCTTCTGTGTCTTTTGTAAATATTTTCCCCAGCCTATGGCTTTTCTTTTCATTCTCTTAACATTACATTTTGGGGAACAGAAGTTTCAATTTTAAGAAAGTCCAGCTTATCAATTAATTTTTAAATTGTGCCTTTGATGTTGTAAGGGAAGATTTATTTAGTTATTCATATTCCTCATCTAATTTTTCCAGTGTTATTGAGATATAATTGATATATAACACTGTGTAACTTCCAGGTGTACAATGTGTTGACTTCATACATTTATATACTGCAAAATAATCACCACCATAGCATTAACCAACACCTCCATTATGTCACATACTTACCATTTATTTTTTCTGGTGAGAACATTTAAGATCTACTCTCCTTGAAAGTTTTAAGCATATAATACAGTATTATTAACAATAATCACCATGCAGTGCATTAGATCTCCAGAACTTAATCTTATTACTGGACATTTGTACCATTTGAGCAACACTTGCCATTTCCCCTACTCTCAGCCCCTGATAACCACCACTCTATTCTCTCTTTCTAAGAATTTGGATTTTTTAGATTCCACATATAGGTGTGATCATCCAGTATTTGCCTTTCCCCATCTGACTTATTTCACTTAGCCTGATGTCCTTAAGCTTCATCCATTTTGTCCCAAATGGCAAGATTTCCCTCTTTCTCATGATTGAGTAATATTGCATTACACATTTGGCCATTATCCACATCCTATTTATCCATTTCTTCCTTGATGGACACTTAGATTATTTCCATATCTTGGCTGTGGTGAATAATACTACAGTAAACATGGAGTGCAGATATCTCTTTGAGGTTCTCATTTTATTTTTATTTTTTGGATAAATACGCAAAAGTGGGATTGCTGGATCATATGGTAGTACTATTTTTAATTTTTTGAGGGGATAAGGAGAGCTTTTAAAAATAACAAATGTCTAGTGTCCACCACTAACCTGTTTCGGTAGCCTGAGAGAGGCCTGGGCATCATAATTTCATTTAATTTTATTTATCTTTTTAAAAGTCTCTAGTCATTGCAAAAGTTGAGAAGTGTAGGCCTAGTGCCATTATTCCCTTTCTCTAGTTTTTGACAATATCTTTCTATGATTAAAAAGCAAAAACAAATTATTATTTGTATTTCTTATGACAACCCACTTTCCTGATTTTCCTCCCACATCTCTGATATCTTTTTACTCTCATTCAATGTAGGTGAGCTCCAGGAATTTATCCTAGTTTCTCATCCTTAGCTGGATTCTCTTTCTAGGTTATCTCAATCAGCTACATTGTTTTAAATACCCTTCATAGGTTGACAACCTCCAAATGTATAGCTCCAGATATGAAATTGCCCGAGAAATTTAAGCCTGTATATCACACTATCTTCTCTACATTTCAACTTGCATGTCTTATAAGAATGTCAAACTTAATCTGTTCGAATCTAAATTTAATGATTCCAGTCCCAGAGTTCATCAGACTTGTGTTTGTCTCAGTCGACCATGGGGAGTCATCCTGAATTTTTCTGCTTTTGTAACCATCCACCTCTAATTTGAAAGAAAGTCTTGCATATTCTATGCCCAAAACACACACATACAAAAAAGCCTGTCTACTTCATTCCACCTGCACTGCTTCAACCTTAGTGCAAGCCACTACCTTTTCTTGCCTGGAGACTTCAGTAACCTCTTTCCTTCCACTGTTTGTTCCTTTCAACCTCCTCATCTGCCCATGATCCATCTTCACATATAAGCCAGAGTGAGGTACAAAATCATTGCTTTAAACTTATCAGTGAATTCCCACCTAATTGCAAACAAAACCAATGTGTTTCCTAGGGCTGCCATATCAAAGTGACAAAAACCCAGTGGTTTAAAATGACAGAAATTTTTTGCCTCACAGATCTGGAGACTATAAGTCTGAAATCAAGGTATCAGCAGGCCCATGTTTTTTCTCTGATGGCTTTAGGGGAGAATTCTTCCTTGTTCGTTCTAGCTTTTATTGTTTGTCAACAAACCTTGGCCTTCCTTGGCCTATTGATGTATCACCCCATACACATGACTGTCCTCTTCCTGTGTGTCTTCACATTATCTTTCTTCTGTGCATGTCTGCTTGTGTCTAAAATTTTCTTTTATATAATAACACCAATGACCTCATTTGAATTTAACTATCTCTGTAAAGACCTTATTTCCAAATAAGGCTATATTCTCAGGTACTGGAAGTTAAGACTTCAACATATCTTTTTTGAAGGAGACACAATTTAACAAATAACAAAATCCCAAACTCCCTACACTCGCCAATAAAGCTTTTTGTGATATATGAAGTCTGTCTAGAAAGTACCCAGTCAGGCAATATGAAAAAAAGACATTTATTGAAGAACATACAAGATACAAGAAACATTGTACATAGGACAATGATGCCTCAGTTCCCTTCAAAGTAGGCACCTTAGGACCTCACGCAGTTCTCCCAATTACCATCAGCTGCCCCATCATATTTTCTTGAATCTCATTGATGGTCTGAAATCTCTTCCCTCTCAAAATTGATTTTAGTTTTGGGAAAAACCAGAAGTTGCAGGGTGCCAAACTTAAGCTGTAAGGGAGCTGAGTCATCTGGGTGATTTGATGTTTTGCCAAAAAAACATGAGATGTGATGCATGAGTGGGCGTGTTGTCATGATGAAGCTGCCAGTCACCAGTTCCCCATAGCTGTGGCCTTCTGAATCATCTGAATAGTTTCTGTGGAAGGATGTTCAAGCTTAATGCAAAATTTCATGCAGATCTGTTGCTCTACTCGCTCAGTCATTTTGAATGCAACGACCACACAGTACACATGCTCACTCAATGGTGTCTACCGCCCTCATTGACTAGTACAGTGAAGTCATCATTGTTCACACATGCACATTCCAGTCCACTCTCTGTGGCTTCCAGATAACATTGATGTTACGCAAACCATTCTTGTTTTATTAACAATGGCTGGACTTTTTCTGGACAGACCTTGTATATTGCCCCTGCTTTCACCTTTAACCACATCTCCTACTTTTGCCCCTCTTATTCTGTTCCAGTCACCTTGGCATTTATGCTTACCAAATTTGCTCTTAGCATTTAAATGCTAATGTCACCTCTACAAAAAGACTGCATCTGGTCACCCTATTAACTGAGCCTTCTTCCTGTTCTATATCAAATTACAGTACTCTCTCATTATTGTTTCATTTTCCTTGTTGCATTTGTCACACTCTGAAGTCACCTGACGTATATGTTGTTTTTATGTCTGTAGGAGATATTACTAGTAATCTACCCATTACTACTCATCCTTTTTTTCATCACTGAGAATCTGATTATGTCTAGTCTGCCATGCACTCAGCTCCAGGGCATGAATTGTGACTGAGTCAGCCCAATCATAGCAATTATGTTTCCTTTTTTAAAGACTACTGTTTAGGTGGGAATGTGGGCAGGTTCTGGTCAATAGGATGTAAGAGAAAGCCCTTGGGGTTTGTGGAAAGATTTTCCTCTCAATGGAAGAAGTAGATAAAGAATAAGCTCTCTCCTTTCCTCTTGACTCTTGAATTTTGATGTGATTTCTAGAGTTCCTCCAGCTATCTTGTGTTCCTAAATTGACCTGCCAGAGGAGAACAGAAGCTACCAATGTTGATTATGATGGAAGTTGGAAGGGGCTTAAGTTTTTTTATAATACCATGGCCACTGCCAATCCTAGAATCATCTACTTCATAATAGAGCACCATAAATGTCCTTCTTTTAAGGCATTGCTACTCAAGTTTTTTGTTATTTGCTTTGAAAGTGTCTTACTGATATCCTCCTCTACCATTAACATAGAAACATTGTCTGTCTTATCCAATGCTGGAGCCCGTGGGATGAAAATATATGCCAGGTAAGAGGCACTAAAAGAATATTTGTTGAATAAATGCATTGGTGAATAAAAGTGCCTATTGTTGCATTCTTGCCATGTTACTTATCTTTGCTCCTCCTTCCACTTACATAGCTTCTCCTTTGTCTCTGTGTTTCCAGTCTATTTTATCCTTTTAAACCTCATGTGGCCTAAGCGTTTAGCTTGTCTCCTCCTCTGCTCACCACATCAACCTGGATCACCATATCATAGGTTAGGCCCAGCCAAATGTCTGACTATATGTCACTCCAAAAATTTACCTGCATCCTATAGATCCCATTGGGTGGCTTCAAAGCCCAGACCTAAGGGAGTCCTCCTGAATGCACCACCTTTGACTTTTTAAAATCTGTACTTATATTTATTTTTCAATTACAGTTGATATTCAATATTATTTTATATTAATTTCAAGTGTACAGCATAGTGGTAAGACACATATAATTTACAAAGTAATTTCCCCTGACGATTGTAATAGCCACCTGGCACCATACATAGTTATTGCAATATTGCTGTACTTTAAAATCCTGTGACTATTTGTTAACTGCCAATTAGTACTTCTTAATCCTTTTCTTTTTTCAACCAGCTAACCTAACTTCTTCCCACCTGGAAACCCTCAGTTTATTTTCTATATGTATAGGTCTGTTTCTGTTTTGTTTGTTCATTTATTTTGACCTATAGATTCAACATATAAATCATATGGTATGTATTTGTTTTTCTCTGTCTGACTTATTTAAATTAGCATAATGCCCTCTAGGCCCATTTATGTTTTCACAAATGGTAAGATTTCCTTCTTTTTTACAACCAAGTAGTATTCTATTGTGTAAATGTATCACAGCTTTTTTATTCAATCATCTACTGATGAGTACTGGGGTTGCTTCCATATCTTGGCTATTGTAAATAATGCTGCAATGAACATGGGAGTACTTATATTCAGGTTTCTTCAGATACATTCCCAAAAGTGGGATCTCTGGGTTGTAAGAGTTCCATTTTTAATTTTTTTTGAGAAATCCATACTGCTTTCCACAGTGACTGCACCAGTCTGCATTCCCACCAACAGCTCATCTTTGCCAACACTTGTTGGTTTATTGATTATAGCCATTCTAACAGGAATGAAGTGATATTCCATTGTGGTTTTAATTTGCATTTTCCTGATGATTAGTGACATTAAACATCTTTCAGTATGTCTATTGGTCATCTGTATGTTCTATTCGTAGAAGTGTCTATTAAGGTCCTTTGCCCATTTTCTAATTGTATTTTCTTTTTGGTGTTGAGTTGTATGACTTCTTTATAAAACTCACATATTAATCCCTTATAAGATGTATCATTAATTAATTTCTTGTTCTATTAAGTAGGTTGTCTTTTTGTTTTGTTGATGGTTTCTTCTGCTGTGCAAGAACTTTTTAGTTTGATATAGTCCCATTTGTTTATTTTTCTTTTGTTTCCCTTGCCTGAAGAGATATGTCAGAAAAAATATTGCACAGAGAGATGTCAGAGATTTCACTGCTTATGATTTCTTATTGGACTTTTATTGTTTTGATTCTTATATTTAGGCCTTTAATCCATTTTGAATTTATTCTTATATGTAGTGTAAGAAGGAGGTCTGTTTTTTGCATTTATCTACCCAATTTTCCCAATATCATTTATTTTATTTTTGCTTATTTATTGTATTTATTTTCAGTATTTATTTATTTTAGTTGATAAATTCTCAATAATAGCACATCCAAAATTATTCCCAACCATTTTTCTTTCATGTTTTGATTCTTTTAAATTTTTATTGGATTTATTGGGATGACATTGGTTAATAAAATTATATAGGTTTCAAGTGTACAATTCTCTAATGCTTAATCTTTATATTGTATTGTGTGTCCACTACCCAAACTGATGCCTATTTGTCACCATTTATGTCCCTTTACCCTTTTCTACCTCACCCTGCTCTTTTCTTCTGGTAATCACCATATTGTTGTCTCTGTCTATAAGGTGTTTTTTGTTTGTTTGTTTGTTTGTTTTGCCTAATCCCTTTAACTTTTTCACCGAGCCACAAAACCCAACTCCCCTCTGACAGTTGTCAGTCTTTTCTCTGTATCTATGAATCTGTTTCTATTTTGTTTGTAGCTTACTTCGTTAATTAAATTCCCCATATAAGTGAAATCACATGGTATTTGTCTTTCTCTGACTGGCTTATTTTACTTAGCATAATACTCTCCAGGTTCACCCATGCTGTCGCAAAAGGTAAGGTATTTTTTAAATGGCCAATTAGTATTCCACCATGTAAATGTACCACAACTTCTTTATCCGCTTATCTACAGATGGGTGTTTGGGCTGCTTCCAAATCTTGACTATTGTAAATGATGCTGCAATGAACAAGGGGGTGCATATATTCTTTTTAATTAGTGTTTCACCTTTCCTCAGACATATTCTCAAAGTGAAATCATTGGTCATAACAGAGTTCCATTTTTAATTTTTTGAAGTACAGTAGTCCCTCTCTATATTGCAGTTCACTTATCACAGCCTCACTGTATCGCGGGATTTTTATTTTTATTTTTTAATATATTTTCTATTGTTAGCTTTTTTATTATTATTAGCGAGGGGAAGGGAGGGAGAAAGAGAGGAAAACATCAATGTGAGGTTGCCTCTCATGTGCCCCCAACTGGGGACCTCGCAGGCAACCCAGGCATGTGCCTTGACTGGGAATTGAACCAGCGACACTTGGTTCACAGGCCAATGCTCAGTCCACTGAGCCACAGCAGCCAGGACCCTAATGCAGGATTTTAAAAAATATTATATTTAATTATTTATCGTGAATTTTTCACTATATTGCAGTACTGTATATGTATGTCATTAAAGTTATGTAGGTTTAAGAGTGTAGAATAAATGTAAGGTTCTTACTTCGCAGGGGAGTGGGTCTGGAATGTAATACCGGCGATAAGTGAGGGAGTACTGTGATCCCACACTATTTTCCACAGTGATTGTACCAATCTGCATTCCCACGAACAGTACAAGAGGGTTCTCTACTCTCAACATCCTCACCAGAACTTGTTTGTTGATTTATTGTTGACAGTCATTCTGACAGTTATGAGGTGATATCTCATTGTGGTTTTAATTTTCATTTCCCTGGTGATGAAAAGATGTTGGGCATCTTTTCATATGCCTACTGGCCATCTGTATGTCCTCTTTAGAGAAATATCTATTCAGGTCTTTGCTCATTCTTAATTGGATTGTTTGTTTTTTTGGTGTTGAGGTGTATAAGTTTTTTGTAAATTTTGGATATCAACCTCTTATCAGGTGTATCAGCAAATATGTTCTCTTATTCTGTGGATTGTCTTTTCATTTTGTGGATGGTTTCCTTGGTTGTGCAAAAATATTTTAGTTTGATGTACTCCTATTTGTTTATTTTTCCTTTTGTTTACCTTGCCCAAGGAGATACATCAGAAAAAATAGTTACAAAAAATGTCTGAGATTTTACCAACTATGTCCTTTTTTCCCCCTATGATTTTTATGGTTTCAAGTCTAACATTTAAATAAATCTTTAATTTATTTTTAGTTTATTTTTTGTGTATGGTGTAAGAAGGTTGTCTGGTTTTATTTTTTGCATGTTCTGTCCAATATTCCCAACACCATTTGTTGAATAGATTATCTTTACCCCATCATGTGTTTTTCTTCATTTGCCAAGTATTAATTGACTATAAAGGCATGGGTTTATTTCTGGGCTCTTTACTCTGTTCCATTGGTCTATATGTCTGCTTTTATGCCAGTATCATGCTGTTTTGATTACTATGGCTTTGTAGAATAGTTTGATAATCAGGTAGCATGATTATTCCAACTTCGTTCTTTCTCAAGATTGCTGTTGCTATTTGGGGTCATTTGTGGTTCCATATAAATTTTTGGATTATTCTTTCTAGTTCTACGGAACACTGTATTGGTATCTTGATAGGAATTGCATTGAATCTTGATTGGTCTGTGTAGTATTGATATTTTAATTATGTTAATTCTTTCTACAATAACGTGCTATTTGCTTCCACTTATTTGTACCTTCTTCAATTTCTTTCTTCAGTGTCCTACAATTTTCCAAGTTTGGAACTTTTACATCCTTGATTAAATTATTCCAAAGTATTTTATTATTTTTGAAACAATTGTGAATGGGATTGTTTTCTTAATTTCCATTTCTAGTAGTTCATTATTGATGTATTAAAAATGCAACTGATTTCTAGATATTTCTTTTGTATCCTGCTACTTTCCTAAATTCATTGACCAGTTCTAGAGGTTTTTTGACGGAGGCTTTAGGATTCTCATACACAGTATCATGTAATCTACAAACAATTTTTCAGTTTGGATGCCTTCTATTTCTTCTTCATCTGGTTGCTGTGGCTCGAATTTCCAGTACTATGTTAAATAAGTGAGGTGAAAGCAGACATCCCTATCTTGTTCTTGATCTTAAGAGAAATTTCTTTAGTTTTTACCCATTGAATATAATACTGGCAGTGGGTTTGTCATATATGGCCTGTATTATGTTGATGTATGCTCCCTCTATTCACAGTTTTCTGAGATTTTTAAAATCACAAATGGCTGCTGGATTTTATCAAATGCTTTTTCTGCATATATTGATATGATCATGTGATTTTAGTCCTCATTTTGTACATATGGTGTATCATGTTCATTATTTTTCTGATATTGCACTAACCTTGCATTTCCAGAATAAATCCCACTTGATCATATTATATAATCTTTTCAATGCATTGATAGATCTGGTTTGCTAATACTTTGTTAAGAGGATTTAGCATTTATTTTTATCTGGGATATCAGCCTATAATTTTCATTTTCATAGTCTCTTTATCTGATTTTGAAATTAGGATAATGTTGGCTTCATAAAATGAGGTTGGGTGTCTTCTCTTCCCTTGAACTTTTTTTAGGAGAGTTTCAGAGGGTAGGTGTTAGTTCTTTCAATGTTGGTAAAATTCACCTGTGAATCCATTTGGTTCAGCATTCTTTGTTGGGCGTTATTTAATTACTGCTTTAATTTAACTAGTTGTAACTGGTATATTCAGATTTTCTGAGTCTTCCTGATTTGGTCTTGGAAGATTGTATATTTTAAAGAATTTATGTATTTCATCCAGATTGTCCAATTTGTTAGCATATATTTGTTCATATTAATTTTTTTACAACATTTTGTATTTCTGTGGTGTCAGATATTACTTCTCCTCTTCCATTTCTGATTTTATTTGGGGGGCATCCTCTCTTTTTCTTGATGAGTTTGGTTAAAGGTTTATTAATCTTGTTCATCTTTTCAAAGAAAGAGCTCTTAGTTTCATTGATATTTTTTAGATACTATTTTGGTTACGTCTGCTCTAATCTTTATTATTTCCTTTCTTCTTTTCACTTTGGGATTTGGTTGTTGTTCTTTTTCTAGTACTTTTAAGCATAGAGTTAGATTCTATATTTGAGATTTTCCTTGTTTCTTGAGGTAGGCCTATAATGCTACAAATTTTCCTTTTAGGAATGCTTTTGCTTTGTTTTATAGATTTTGGGACGTTGTGTTCTTATTTTCATTCATTGCATGGTATTGTTTTTAATTTTTTCCTTAATCTCATTGTTAACCTATTCATTGCTTAGTAATATGCCATCTAGCCTCCTTGTATTTGTGTGTTTTTCAGTTTTCTTATTGTGATTGATTTCTAGTTACATTATGATCAGAGAAGATGCTTCATATGATTTTAAACCTCTTAAGTTTATTGAGACTTGTTTTGTGTCCTAACATATGGTCCATCCTGAAAAATGTTTCAGGGACACTTGAAAACAATATATATTTGATGCTTTGGGGTAAAATGCTCTGAATTTGTCAATCCATCTAATCTAATGTGTCATTTAAGGCT
The DNA here is from genome assembly GCF_987537825.1 of Furipterus horrens. Classification (NCBI taxonomy): domain Eukaryota; kingdom Metazoa; phylum Chordata; class Mammalia; order Chiroptera; family Furipteridae; genus Furipterus; species Furipterus horrens. The sequence goes on from NW_028327187.1 coordinate 86,940,654, forward strand.
ACTGTTTTCTTGTTGATATCTGTCTGGAAGATTTATCCATTGATGTCAATCAGTGTTAAAATGTCCTACTAGGTCAATCTCTCCTTTTATGGCCATCAAAATTTGTTTTATATATTTTGGTGCTCTTACATTTGGTACAGAAATATTTACAAGGGTGGGGAAGCACACAAAGGCTTTTTGGGGACCACAGGCTGCCCCGGAGAGGAGTCAGGAGGAGAGCAGATCTCTGCCCGCTGGCAGAGATGGGACTCGACCAAGTGGCATTGGCACCGAAGGACAGGAGACAGCGTGCTGCCGGGCAAGTGAGAACATAATTCTCCTTTATATTTTTCTCTAGTGGATGGTGGAGAGGGGAGGAAAGTTTGGGGGTGGTAGGACATTCTTGAGGAGCACAGGCACAGTGGTGAGCTCATCCACTCCCCAACCCTCCCCTTGGGTCACGGGGGTGCGCATAGGGAAGTGCCCTCATTCACTGGCCCAGGTGCGCAGGGCTGCGCGTCCAGGTGCCCCTCAGACACAGGCCAACAGACATAAAATCAGTGACCCAACGGGTGCAGGGAGGGCCCACTGGACACGCAGAAGACTGTGCGCAGTCGCCGCTGGCCAGCCCAGTGGGCGCCAGGCCGAAGTACCAGGCCGGAATCCGGAGCACAGAGCACTTTCCCAGGCTCTGCGCGTGCCCGCTCAGGAGGTGCGGGAATGGTGGGCAGCAGCGACTCACAGACACTCATGTCTACTGAGCACAAGTGTCTGCGGCCCTGCCCTAAGAGGGGAAAGACCAACTCCCGGAACATGGCGCTGCAAGCCTGAGGCTAGCTCCCCAGTCGCTTGGGTGCACACAGGCACTCGAGCCAAAAAAATACCTCGAGGGCTTTCTCGGAGCGCGCGCAGCCGGCTTCCTTGTAGCGTGGCACGGCCGGCTTTCTAGGAGCGCGGCGCGACAGGCTGGAGCTTAGTTCCCCGGACATCTTGGGCGTGCACCGGTGCTCGAGCCAAAAAATCACCTGGAGGGCTTTCCCGGAGCTTGGCGCAGCCTGCTTTCTAGGAGCGCGGCGCGGCAGGCCTGAGCTTAGTTCCCCAGCCGCCTTGGGCGCGCACTGATGCTTGAGTGAAAAAAAAACACCTTGCCAGCTTCCCCAGAGCACAGGGTGGGCTGCTTTCCTGGAGCACGGCGTGGCAGACCTGCGGTGGGCTCTTGGCTGCCTTGCATTGCGCCCTGCCGACCACCTCGTGCACACCACTGCTGCAAGGAATAGGAATCTCAGACCCATCACATTAGACCAGCTGTGGACGCAGAAAAAGAAGACGACACAAGAAGGCTGAACTGAGTAAAAACATTCTTTTTTTATTTTTATTTTTTCTTTTTCCCTTTTTCCTTTTTCTTTTCTTCCTGAAAGAGGAGAGGAGGGGGGAGGAGGGAGGAGGGGAAGGAAAGAGGGAAAAACAAACTATATCTCTAATCTGTTTTATATAATCTTTCCTTCTTATCCCTCTTCTTCAATTGTTGTTTATTTGTTTGTGGGCCTAGTTTAGCCTCCCTTTGACTCTAAATAAATAGACTATAACCACTATTTAAATCCAATACTATATAATTCCACTTTCCTACTATGTTCTGCACTCTTCCCCCCCTTTTTTTCTATAGTTATTAACATACAAGGTAAATATTACCTACTGTCTTGCACAGTCTCATCTATTATTAACCTATTATCCCCTCTCTCAAAAATAATATTTTTTCCTTCACTAAAACAACCCTTATCTATTCTTCCTATAGTGTAAAAGCTCTAATCTCTCTACATCTATATTAATACTGGCTCGTTGGCTGATGATAGCAGGATAGAGGGTGGGGGATATTTTTGAGGGTGCGAGTCTCCTGCTGGGGCTGTGTGTTTATGTTTTTAACAGCATCTCCACAAAAGAATTCGAGATAAAGTGGATAGAGTGACTCTCAATCAACAAGCCAGAAGGAATATCTTAACAAAAAAAAATCTGAAATATAACCAGACAGCATAAACAAACGATATAAAAGGTACCCCAAGAACATCAGGCTCAGGAGATCAAAGAGATTGCACCACCGAAACCCCCAGATCTACCATAAAGAATCTCATACCACAAAGGTGGGAAGGCAAAGCAGACAAATCCAAATAACAAAAACAAACAAGAAGAATCCAACATGGTAAGACACAGAAACAATATCTCAATGAAAAGAAAAGAGGAATCCCCAGAAAGAGAGGTAGATGGAATAGACATAGCCCAAATGTCAGACATGGAATTCAAAACTATGGTGGTAAAGAAGCTCAACATGCTCAAAAACCTCAAAAACAACTATGACAACCTCCAAGGAAGTTACCAACAGCTCCAAGAAAATTACAGGGAACTTGCAGAGAACTACACCAGCATAAAAAAAGACATAGAAACGATCAACAAGAACCAGGAAGAAATGAAGAATGCAATCTCTGAACTGAAAAACACAGTGGAATCAGTCAAAAGCAGACTAAACGAAGCAGAGGATCGGATTAGTGAGTTAGAGGATAATGTAGGTAATAATTCTCAAATGATACAGCAAAATGAAAACAGATTGAGAAAATATGAACAAGATGTAAGGGAATTACAGGATAGCATTAGAAAAAATAATTTAAGGATCATAGGAATAAGAGAGGGAGAAGAAAAGGAGCATGGAATTGAAAAACTGATAGGAGAAATAGTGACAGAAAATTTTCCGAACCTGATGAGAGAAAAAGTTATGCAAGTCCAAGAAGCACTGAGAGTTCCAATAAAGAGGAACCCTCAAAAACCCACTCCAAGGCACATCATAGTTAAAATGGCAACATTCCAAGACAAAGAGAGAATCCTAAAAGCATCAAGAGAAAAACAGCAAATAACTTACAAGGGAGCTCCAATAAGGCTATCGACCGATTTCTCAACAGAAACATTACAAGCCAGAAGGGAATGGTCAACAATATTTCAAGCAATGAAAAACAAAGGCCTACAACCAAGAATACTCTACCCAACAAGGCTCTCATTCAAAATAGAAGGTGAAATAAGGAGTTTCTCAGACAAAGGAAGACTAAAAGAATACATCTCCACAAAACCAGCATTGCAAGAGATGCTAAAGGGAATATTCTAAGAAAAAGGAAGAGAAAAAACAAAAAAAGGGTAGAGGAACAGAGACACAAAAGGGAAATGAATAAATACATGTCAATAATAACGTTAAATGTAAATGGATTAAATGCTCCCATTAAAAGACATAGGGTAACGGAATGGATAAGAAAACAAGACCCACATATTTGCTGTCTACAAGAAACACACCTCAAAACAAAAGATTTACATAGACTGAAAGTAAAGGGATATAAAAAAATATTTCAAGCAAAGGGACCTGAAAAAAGAGCTGGGGTAGCAGTCGTCATATCAGACAAAATGGATTTCAAAACAAGGGCCATAAAAACAGACAAAGAAGGACATTTCATAATACTTAAAGGAACAATCCATCAAGAAGATATAACACTGATAAACATATAGGCACCCAACATAGGAGCACCCAAATACATAAAGCAAATACTAGAAGACCACAAGAAGGATATTAACAACAACACACTCATATTAGGGGACTTCAACACTCCATTATCAACAATAGAAAGATCATTCAAGCAAAGAAACACCAAGGATATACAGGCATTGAACAACACACTAAACCACATGGATTTAACTGATATATATAGAACTTTTCACCCCAAAAAAGCAAAATATACATTCTTTTCAAAGGCACATGGGACATTTTCAAAGATAGACCACATGATAGGTCACAAAACAAGCCTCAACAAATTCAAGAAAATTGAAATTATATCAAACATCTTTTCAGACCACAATGTCTTGAAACTAAAAATCAACCTCAGGGAAAAAAATCAAAGACACCCAAATTCATGGAGAATGAATAACACACTCTTAAATAACGAATGGGTTAACAATGACATCAAAGAGGAAATCAAGAAATTTCTAGAAACTAATGACAATGAACACACGACAGCCCAAAACCTATGGGACACTGCAAAAGCAGTCCTAAGAGGGAAGTTCATAGCAATACAGGCATATCTGAAAAGGCTAGAGGAATCTCAAATAAAAAACCTAATCATAAAGCTACAAGAACTAGAAAAGCAACAACAAACAAAGCCTAGGGCAAAAATAAGAAAGGAAATCATCAAGATCAAAGCAGAATTAAACGACATAGAAACTAAACGAACAATCCAAAAGATCAACAAAACTAGGAACTGGTTCTTTGAAAAAATAAACAAAATTGACAAGCCTCTAGCCAGGCTCATTAAGAAAAAAAGAGAGAAGACCCAAATAAACAAAATCAGAAATGAAAGAGGAGAAATCACGACTGATACCTCAGAAATACAAACAATTATAAGAAATTACTACAAACAACTATATGGCAAGAAATTTGACAACCTAGTAGAAAAGGACAGATTTCTAGAAACATACAACATTCCAAAACTGAATCAAGAAGAAGTAGAAAGTCTCAACAGACCAATAACAAAGAAGGAAATTGAAACAGTAATCAAAAATCTCCCTCCACACAAAAGCCCTGGACCGGATGGCTTCATAGGTGAATTTTACAAAACATTTAGGGAAGAACTAACTCCTACCCTCCTCAAACTATTCCAGAAAATCCAAGAAGAGGGAAAAATCCCAAACTCTTTCTATGAAGCCAGTATTACCCTAATCCCAAAACCAGGTCAAGACACAGCAAAGAAAGAAAACTACAGGCCAATATCACTGATGAACATAGATGCTAAAATCCTCAATAAAATTTTTGCAAACAGGATCCAACAATACATCAAAAAAATCATACACCATGATCAAGTGGGATTCATCCCAGGGATGCAAGAATGGTTTAATATTTGCAAATCAATAAATATAATACATCACCTAAACAAAATGAAAGACAAGAATCACATGATCATATCTATAGATGCAGAAAAAGCATTTGATAAAGTACAACACCCATTTATGTTGAAAACACTCAGCAAAATGGGAATAGAGGGAGCATACCTTAACATCATTAAGGCTATATATGAGAAGCCTGAAGCCAACATCATACTCAATGGACAAAAACTGAAAGCATTCCCCCTGAAATCAGGAACCAGACAAGGCTGTCCACTCTCCTCACTTCTATTCAACATAGTGTTGGAAGTCCTAGCCACAGCAATCAGACAAGAAAAAGAAATAAAAGGCATCCAAATTGGGAAAGAAGAAGTAAAACTATCACTATTTGCAGACGACATGATAGTATATCTAGAAAACCCTATAAACTCCACTAAAAGACTACTTGATATAATAAGTGGATTTCACAAAAAAGCAGGATACAAAATAAATATACAGAAATCTAAGGCATTTCTGTACACCAACAATAAAATCTCAGAGACAGAAGCAAAAAAGAAAATACCATTTACTATAGCAACAAGAAAAATAAAGTAGCTAGGAATAAACTTAACCAAAGAGATAAAAGACCTGTACACTGAAAATTATGCAACATTGAAGAAAGAAATTAAGGAAGATACAAATAAATGGAGGCAAATACCATGTTCTTGGATGGGAAGAATCAACATCATCAAAATGGCCATACTATCCAAAGCAATTTACAAATTTAATGCAATCCCTATTAAAATACCAATGACATATTTCACTGACCTAGAACAAATGCTCCAAAAATTCATATGGAACCAAAAAAGACCCCGAATAGCAAAAGCAATCTTGAAACAGAAGAACACAGCAGGAGGAATCACGATACCAGACATCAAACAATACTACAAAGCCACTGTGATCAAAACAGTCTGGTACTGGCATAAGAACAGACATATAGATCAGTGGAACAGAATTGAAAGCCCAGAAATAAACCCAGGCCTCTATGGTCAACTACTCTTTGATAAAGGAGGAAGGAACATAAAATGGAGTAAGAAGAGTCTCTTTAACAAATGGTGCTGGGAGAACTGGACAGGGACGTGCAAAAAAATGAAACTAGACCACCAACTTACACCACACACGAGAATAAACTCAAGATGGATTAAAGACTTAAATGTAAGCCATGATACCTTAAAAGTCCTAGAGGAAAACATAGGCAGGAAAATTTCAGATACCACACGTAACAATATCTTCACGGATACATCTCCCAAGGCAAGAGAAATAAAGGAAAAAATAAACAAATGGGACTACATCAAACTAAAAAGTTTCTGCTCATCAAAAGAAAACATCAGCAAGATGAAAAGGAAACCAACCATATGGGAAAACATATTTGCCAATGATATCACAGACAGGGGACTGATCTCCAAAATATATAAAGAGCTTATACAAGTCAACATCAAGAAAACAAACAACCCAATTAAAAAATGGTCAAAGGACCTTAACAAACACTTCTCTGAAGAGGACATACAGAAGGTCCATAGACACATGAAATAATGCTCAACATCATTGGCCATCAGAGAGATACAAGTAAAAACCACAATGAGATACCACCTTACACCTGTCAGAATGGCCATCATCAACAAATCAACAAACAACAAATGCAGGCGAGGATGTGGAGAAACGGGAACGCTACTGCACTGTTGGTGGGAATGCAGAGTGGTGCAGCCACTATGGAAAACAGTATGGGATTACCTCAAAAAACTAAAAATGGAACTGCCTTTTGAACCAGTGATTCCACTGCTAAGATTATACCCGAAAAATCCTGAAACCCTAATTCAAGAGAACTTATGCACCCCTATGTTCATAGCAGCCCTGTTTACAATAGCTAAGTGCTGGAAACAGCCTAGGTGCCCGTCTGTGGGTGAGTGGATCAAAAAACTGTGGTACATCTACACAATGGAATACTATGCAGCAGAAAGAAAGAAGGAACTCCTGTCATTTTCGACAACATGGATGGAATTAGAGAGAATTATGCTTAGTGAAATAAGCCAGGCAAAGAAAGCAAAATACCATGTGATATCACCCAATACAGGAAACTAAAGAGCAACACAAACAAATGAACTAAATAGGCAAAGACTAGAATAGTAGTCAGTAGGGGGGAGGGGGGAGGGAGAGAAGGGGGATAAGTAAGGGAAGGGTCAGGTCAAGGAACGTATATGAATGACTCATGGACATGGACAACGGGGAGGGATACGATTGTGGGAGAAGGGATGGGCTGGGAGGGGGAAGCAATGGGGGAAAAATGGGACAACTGTAATTGAATAACCAAAAAATAAAATTAAAAAAAAATTTACAAGGGTTATATCCTCTTGTTGGATTGATCCCATCATCATACTGTTGTGTCATTTTTGGACTCTTATTATAGCCTCTGCTTTAAAGTTAAGTTTTTCTGATATAAATACCACAGCTTTTATTTTCATTTGCATTTGCATAAAATATATTTTACTGTCCCTTTATTTTATTCTGTGTGTCTCTTTCATTCTGAAATGGGTCTCTTGTAGACAGCATATATATGGGTCTTGTTTTCTTACCCACTCAACTATCCTACATCTTTGATTAGAGTATTTAAGCCATTTACATTTAAGATAATTAATAGATATTGATTGTCTTTTTATTTTTTTAACTTTGTTACTCTGGGTTTTTTTTTTTTTTTCTTTCTTTCTTCTTAAACAAGCCCTTTAAAATTTTTTTGTAATACTGTTTTGGTGGTAAGGTACTCCTCTAGCTTTTTCTTGTTTGGGAAGCTCTTTATTTCTCCTTCATTTTTAAATGACAGCCTTGCTGGGTAAAGTAGTCTTGGTTGTAGGTCTTTGCTTTTCATCACTTTGAATGTTTCATGCCAGTCCTTTCTGGCCTGACACCCCCTGAGTCTATCTGGACCCTTACAGCCCAGACCTAGAAAGCTGACTCATCAACAGGGTGTGACCTCCACAGGGTGGGACCACAGGGAATCCAGAGGTTGAGTTTTTTTTATTTCCCCAGGCTGATACCATATGGAGGATAGTTTTCCACCCAAGAAATATGGCATATGAGGTATAGGAGAAAGACACAACACAGAAATTTGGTGGCTGTCCCTTCATTTCTATCTCCAGAGCCACAAACCCCAGTCTCTCCTCCTGCAACTGTAATCCACTTTGCCCTTTCCTTGAGCTTATTGTTAGTGGCTGTGAAAGAGATTTTGTGCGTTGAGTTCAGGCGTGTTTTTCTGACAGACTTCTGTTTCTCCCTGGTGGACAGAATTCTTATTGATTTTCACAGCCAGGTGTTATGTGGGCCCCTCTTCTGGGCTCTGGTGCCCTAGGATGGGGATTCCAGCATAGGGTTGAGATTCCACACTCCTTAGGTGGAAGTTTTTCAGTTGAGAAATCCCTCTGGGAGCTCAGCTGCTTCCTGTGGGAATTGGGTTAACCATTTCTGCATCTCTGCCCTTCCCTCCAGTCTTGATGTGACTTCTGTAAATTTTTGGTTGTAAGACTTCTGTTTAGCTTGGGTTTGGTTTGTTATTCAGGTTGATTTTTCTATATTTCAGTTGTAATTTTAGTTTGGTCCTGGGAGGAGGTGAGTGTACCTTCCACCTACTCCACAACAATCTTGGATCCCCCTAGATTATCTTAATCTCCCAACACCATTTATTGAATAAACTATCTTTACCCCATTGTATGTTCTTGCCTACTTTGCAAATATTTAATTGACTGTATGGGCATAGATTTATTTCTGAGGTTTCTATTCTGTTCCACTGATCTATGTGTCTGTTATGATTACTAGAGCACTGTAGTATAGTTTAATATCAGGTAGTGTGATACCTTCATTATCAGGTAGTGTGATCTTCTTTCTCAACATTGCTGTGACTATTGGAGGTCTTTTGTGGTTCTATATAAATTTTAGAATTCTTTGTTCTAGTTCTGTAAAAAACGTCATTAGTAGTTTGATATAATTGTATTGAATGCATAGATTGCTTACGAGAGTATGGACATTTTATCAATGTTAATTATTCCTATCCATGAGCATGGTATGTGCTTCTATTTATTTGTATCTTCTTTAATTTCTTTCTTCAAAATCTTATAATTTTCTAGGTACATTTCTTTTATCTTCTTGATTAAATGTATGCCTAGTCATTTTTTCATTCAATTGTAAATTGAATTGTTTTCTTAGTTTCTCTTTCTGATAGGTCATTATTAGTTTATAAAACTGAAACTTATTTCTGAATATTAATTTTGTATCATGCTACTTTACTAAATTTATTTATCACTTCTAGTAGATTTTTTAAATCTTTACGGTTTTCTTTACGACACTACTTGCAGGTGATATGATACTATATATACATTTTTAGTTCCAGTTTCTTTTATTTCTTTTATTCCCTTTATTTCTCTTATTGTTAGGACTTGCATTACTATGTTGAATAAACATTGTGAAAGTTTTCAATAGTATCTTTTTCCTCATCTTAGGGAAAATGCTTTTAGCTTTTCCCCATTGAGTATAATATTAGCTGAGTGTTTGTCATATATGGCCTTTATTATGTTAAGGTATGTTTCCTTCATCACCACTTTGCTAAGAATTTTTATCATCAATAGATGGTGGATTTTGTCCAATAATCCTATGATTTTTAACCTTAATTTTTTTTATATGGTGTATCATGTTAATTGATTTGTGCACATTGTACTAACCTTGCATTGGAGGAATAAATCCCACTTGATCATGATGTATGTTGAGGATTTTAGCATCTATGTTCATCAGGGATATTGGCCTATAATTTTTTTCTTTGTAGTATCTTTATCTGGTTTTAAAATTAGGATAATGTTGGTCTTGTAAAATGAGGTTGGGAACCTTCTCTTCACTTGGATTTTATGAAATAATTTGAGAAGGAGAGGTATTAATTCTTCTCGGAATGTTTGGTAAGATTAACCTGTGATGCCATCTGGTCCAGGAGTTTGTTTGTTGGGTTTTTTGTTTGTTGGTTTGTTTTTAGTACTGCTTCAATTTCATAATTTGTAACTGGTCTATTCAGATTTTCTGATTCTTTCTGATTCAATTTTGGAAGATTGTATGTTTCTAGGAATTTATCCATTTTGCTCAGGTTGTCCAATTTGTTGACATATAGTTGTTCATAATCTTTTCTTACAGTCTTTTGTATTTCCTTGGTGTCAGTTGTTACTTCTCTTTCATTTCTGATTTTATTTATTTGAATCCTCTGTCCTTTTTCTTGATGAGTTTGTTTAAGGGGTTGTAAATTTTGTTTTATATTTTCAATGAATCTGCTCTTGGTTTTATTAATCTTTAATATATTTTTAACTCTATTTGGTTTATTTTTACTTTGACCTTTATTCTTTCTTTCATTCTACTCACTTTGGACTTTGTTTGTTGTTCTTTTTCTAGTTACTTTATGTATAAAGTTAAGTTGTTTATCTGAGATTCTGTTTCTTGAGGTAGACTTGAATTGCTATGAATTTGCTTCCCCTCTAGGACTGCTTTTGCTGTGTTTTATAGCTTTGGGTTGTTGTTTTGTCATTTTCATTAGTCTCAAATTATCTTTTAATATCTTCCTTGATCTTATTAACTGGCTCATTTTTAGTAACCTGTTATTTAGCCTCCATGTGTTCACGTTTTTCAGTTTTGTTTTGTTTTGTTTTGTTGTAATTGATTTCTGGTTTCATACCATTCTGATCCAAAAAGATACTTGAGATCACTTCAATCTTCTAAATTTATTGAGACATGTTTGTGGTAACATGTGGTCTGTCCTAGATAATATTCCACGTATACCTGAAAAGATGGTGTATTCTGCTGCTTTGGGGTGAAATATTCTAAAAATATCAATTAAATTAATCTGATCTAATGTGTCATTTAATACTGCCATTTTCTTGTTCATTTTCTGTCTTGAAAAATCTATCTATTGATGTAAATGAAGTGTTAAACTCTTCTCCTATTACTGTATTATTATCTATCTCTAGATTTGTGTTCACCAGTATTTGCTTTATATATTTAGACGGTCTTATGTTGGGTACATAAATGTTTACAAGGGTTATATCCTCTTGTTGGACTGATCCCTTTATTATTATGTAATATCCTTCTTCATCTCTTATATAACCTTTGTTTTAAGGTCTATTTTATAGTGAATAGCCTTTGTTTCATAGTCTATTGTGCATGATATAAGTATTGCTACCCCAACTTTTTCCCATTAGCATTAAATAATATTTTTTTATTTCTTTACTTTCAGTATGTGTGTGTCTTTTAATGTGAAGTCAGTCTCTTGTAGACAGCTTATGGATGTGTCTTGTTTTCTTATCCATTCAGCTACCTGTGTCTTTTTACTGGAGCATTTAATCCATTTAAATTTAAAGTTTTTTATTGATAAATATGTAGTTATTGCCATTTTATTATTCATAGTTATGTTTTCTTTTTTCTTCCTTCTTCTTAAAGAAGTCGCTTTAACATTACTTGTAATACTGTTTTGGCATTGATAAACTTATTTAGCATTTTCTTTTCTGGGAAGATCTCTGATTTTCTTTCAGTTTTAATTGATAGCCTTTCTGGCTAGAGCAGCCTTGGCTGTATCATATTTTTTGCTTTTCATTAATTAGAATGTTTTGTGTAAATTCCTTCTGGCTTGAAATGCTTCCATTGAGAAATTAGCTGGTAGTCTTATGGGAGCTCCCTTGCTGGTAACTTTCTTTCTTTTGTCACTTTTAAGATTCTCTTTTTGTCTTTAACTTTTTGCATTTTAATTATGATGTGTCTTGGTGTGGGCCTCTTTGGGTTCATCTTGTTTGGGACTCTGTGCTTCCTGTACTTGTGTGTTTTTTCATTCACTAGGTTAGGGACATTTTTTCATTATTTCTTCAAATATGTTCTCAATTTCTTTCTTTCTCTCTTCTCCTTCTGGTACCCTTACGATGCAGATGTTGTTATGCTTGATATGGTCCCTGACATCCCTTAAACTAATCTCATGTAACATTTTTTTCTCTTTGCTGTTCTGATTTACTGTTTTCTACTATCTTGTCTTCCAAATTTGGTCCTCTGCTTATCTCATCTACTGTTGATTCCTTCTAGTGTGTTCTTCATTTCAGTTATTGTATTCTTTATTTCTGACTGGTTACTTTATATGATTTCTATATTTTCTTTTTATGCATACTATCGCTTTGTTTAAATTCTCACTGAGGTCACTTATTCTTCATTTCTGGTCCCTGAGCATTTTTATATCACAGTTTTGAACTATGTATCTGATAGATTGCTTGCCTCCATTTCATTTAATTCTTTTTCTGGTGATTTCTCCTGTCTTTCATTTGGGACATGTTTGTCTTCCCATTTTGGCTGCTTCTTTGTGTTTCTTTCTATGTATTAGGTAGGTCTACTATATCTCCTCTATCTTGGAAGGGTTTCCTTATATAGTAGGTGTCCTGTAGGACCAGTGGTATACTCTTTTTTATCACCTGGGGTGAGTGCTCCAGGAGTGTCTTGTGGGGGTTGTGTGTGCCCCCTTATTGTAACTGAGTCTTGTTTGCTGTTTTTAATCAGTGGGTGGGATTTTTCCCTCAGGCTGGCTGCCTCTGAGGATTGGCCATGACCACAATGTATGGGCTGCTCTGTTGGGGCTGATCATACAAAGTGGGATTTACCACAGTGGAGTCTGTTGCCTGCCAAGATCTACCTTTGTGTGTGCCACTTATGGAGCTAATTAGGTCATGCTCTGTTGAGGTATGAAACTGGCCACTAGGTATGTTGGTTTGGGGGCCTCTTGGGAGGAACTCTGGCATAGGTCAATGTCAGATTCTGCCTGTTACCAGCCTTGGGTTACCTTTTAGGAGCTACAAAGCAATCTGAAGTTGGTAGCTGCCTGTTCCAGGCCTGGATGTCCATGGGAGGGGTTATGCTGTGAACTAACACTGGCTGCTACCATTATCTCACCTGGGTCAGGTCAGTAAGTGACCCAAGGCATCCCAAGAATTTCTGTTGCCTGCCAGCTGCCCATAATGCTCAGCCTCTGAAAGAGCCTCAGTTGAGTATAGGATTCAGGGAGCCACCAGGGTGGGTCAATTGCTGTTCACCAGGTTAATACAGATTCAGATTTGGCACCACTTCTGTGCCTAAAGCCAACTGAACATATGTCTCAGGGTACACCTGAGTTCATTTGTCACCTGCTTGGGGTCTGTGGACCTTTTCAGTGGGGCAAGGTCTCAGATAGTCATCAAGGTGAAGCTAGTGGAGTTTACCAGGCTGATGCACATTCAGATTTGATTGTGTGGGTAGAAGGCTCATTATAGGAACAATGGCGGCTATTCTTCCATACCTTACCCTAAAGCCAAGTAACTCAGTTTCTTTTTGTGTGCCTCTGCCTTCCCCCACCTCAGCTTGGTCAGAATCCCTCAAGAATTTTTTAAGAAGATTGCAACATGCAGCCAGGCTGGTTGCCACTGAAAGAGCCTTGGGCTCTGCTCTAGTTAGGCAGGGAAAGATCTTAGGGAGTCATCAGGGTGGAGCTGATGGAGTTCACAAGGCAAATGTAGATTCGGATTTGGCCATGGGAGAGGAAATCTTAACACTTGGACAATTTCAGCCATGTCTTCAAACTTTGCCCTAAAGCCACACCACTTAGTTTCTCCCTGTATGTCTCTGGTGCCCCCAAGCTGTGGTCCCTCCTTTGGAGCCAGAGGTCAGTGCCTGCAAGAGAGTTTGTGCACTTCCCCCTTAGTAGGATTCTTGGGTTTCCAGTAGCCTTCTGCATCACCCAGATAGTCAGAATTCCCACGTATTTTCACAACGAGATATTATGTAGGCTCTTCTTCCTGACACTGGCATGGGGCTGAGACACCTCACTTCTTCGGGAGACTTCTGCAGATAAGTTATCCATCCAGATTCTCAATCATCACACATGGGTTCAGGGCCAGCTGTTTCACATCTCTGCCTTTCCTACAAGTCTCAATGCAGTTTCCTTTGTATATCCCTAGTTATAAGACTCTGTTTGGCTAGTCCTCAGATGATTATCCAGGTTGGTTATTCTAATTTCATTGTAACATTTTTTATCAAAGAAAAACAAAATTTATTTAATATTTACCATATCCTAGTGGTATAGACATTCTTTTTCATTAAATGTTTTGGGGTGAGTGACATTGGTTGATAAAATTACTTAGGGTTCAATTGTACAATTCTATTACAAATCATAGGTATATTGCATTGTGTGCCCACCATCCAAAATCAAATCTCCTTCTGTCACCATATATTTGACCCCCTTTACCCTTTACTACCCCATCCCTCTTCTTTCTGGCAACCATCATGCTGTTGACTGTGACTGAGTTTTTGTTTGTTTGTTTTCCTTGTTTGTTTATTTGTTGCTTTCAGTTTTATACATCATGCTTATCAAAATAAGCCAGACAGAAAAAATTAAGAACTGTATAATTTCATTCATATATGGAATATAAAACTTAAAAATTTAGTTGTAACTTTGATGTAGTCATGGGAGGAGGTGAATGCAGTGACCATCTACTCTGCCATCTTGACCTGAACTGTATACCACCTCTGATCTTATTATATCTTTTGCTTTTCTATTTTTTTCAGTATATTTTTAAATCGTGTTATTACAGTTGTCCCACTTTCTTCCCCTTTGCCACTCTCTGTCTGGTACCTCCATTCTCTCTAACCATCCCCCACCCCTCTTAGTTCATGTCCATGGGTCATGCATATAAGTTCTTTGGCTTCTGCATTTCCTATACTATTATTAACATTCCCCTGTCTATTTTGTACCTACAAATTACACTTCTTAATTCTTTTATCGTTTCCCCTATTCTCCCCCTCCCCCCTCGCAAGTGATAACCCTCCAAATGGTCGCTATATCTATGATTCTGTTTCTGTTCTTGTGGTTTGATTAGTTTATTTGTTTTTTAGATTCAGGGGTTGATAGCTGTGAATTTGTCTTTTTTTAAGTATTTTTATTGATTATGTTGTTACAGTAGTTTCAACTTTTTTCCCCTTTGCTCCCCTCTGCCCAGTAACCTCCTTCTTTCCAGCAATTCCACCTCAATTTGTTCATGTCCAAGGGTCATGCATATAAGTTCTTTGGCTTCACCCTTTCCTATATTATTCTTAACTTCCCCCTGTCTATTTTGTACCAACTGATTATATGCTTCTTAATCCCTGCACCATTTCCCCATTTCTTCCTCTCCCCCTCCCAGCTGATAACCCTCCAAATGATCCCCATACCTATGATTCTGTTCCTATTCTGGTTTGCTTAGCTGAATTTTGTTTTTATTTTTTAGATTCAGTTGTTGATAGCTGTGAGTTTGTTGTCATTTTACTGTTTATAGTTTTGATCTTTTTCTTAAGTAAGTCCCTTTGACATTTCATATCATAATGGCTTGGTAATGAGGAATTCCTTTAGTTTCACCTTGTATGGGAAGCACTTCATCTGCACCTTCCATTCTAAATGACAGCTTTGCTGGATAGAGTAATCTTGGTGCTTTTCATCACATTGAATACTGCTTGCCGTCCCTTCTTGCCTACAAAGTGTCTTTTGAGAAATCAGCTGGTAGTCTTATAGGCATCCCTTTCTAGACAACTCTCCACTTTTCTCTTGCTGCTTTTAGGATTCTCTATCTTTCACCTTTGACATTTTAATCATGATGTGTATTGGTGTGGTCCCCTCTGGGTCCAGCTTGCCCTGGACTCTCTATGCTTCCTGGACTTCTTTGTCTATTTCCTTCGCAAAATTTGGGAAGTTTTCCTTCATTATTTTTTCACAAAAATTTTCAATTTCTTGCTCTTCCTCTTCTCCTTCTGGCACCCCCATGATTTGGATGTTGGCACGTTTAAAGTTGTCCCAGAGGTTCCCAATCCTCTTTTCACTTTTTTCAATTCTTGTTTCCTCATTCAGTACTGGTTGACTGTTTTTTTCTTCCTTATGTTCCAAATCATTGATTTGAACCCCGGTTTCCTTCCCTTCACCATTGGTTTTGTGTGGATTTTCCTTCGTTTCACTTAGCGTAGCCTTCACTTCTTCTCTTATGCATTTGCCATACTGAAGCATATCTGTCAAGCTTATGAGCATCTTTATCACCAGTGTTTTGAATTCTGGGTCTGTTAGGTTGGCCATCTCCTCGTTGCTTAGTTCTGCCACTGGAACCTTGATCTGTTCCCTCTTTTGGGCCATATTTCTCTGTCTTCTCATCTTGACAGGCTCCTGTGTTTCTTTTCCTCTGTGTCTTAGGCAGAGCTGTTACTCCTGCTATGTTGTAAGGGGCATGCCTTAGGGATTCATCGATACAGGGCGACCTGTTTCACCACGTTGTGGCACTGTATGTGGAGGAGGGGTCTGAGAGGGAACAATGCCACTTGCCCAGCACTCACCCCTTTTACAGGCACTTCTCCCACTTCCATATGGGACTGGCGTCCCTCTAGCTGTTGCCCTGGCCGTCGTTCCCAGAATGGGTGGGTCTGTGGATGTTCTAGGACTGTGGGGGCCCTTTAAACAAGCGGACTCTGCTGAGAGACTTGCAGTTTCTGCCTCCGCCCCAACCCCCACTGGTTTGCACAGTCAGAAACAATGAGGCTTGATTTTCCCCAGTGCTGGGACCATGAGCTGCTGGGTCTGGTAAGGAGCTGTGAACGCTCCCCAGGTGTGCCTCCTGACTTTTTAAAATGTGTGAATGCGCTTTCTGCTGGCCTGCCGCTGTTGTGGCTGCTGCCACCACCACACCGCATCCTCTCCGCCCTGGCTCCGCCTCGCCTACCTGTCTGGATGAGTATTTCTTCTTTAATTCTTTGTTTGTTGGACTTTCATGCAGTTTGATTTTCTGGAACTTCTGCTTGTTTCTAGTTTTGAGGTACAGTATTCCCTCACTTATCGAGAGTATTGCGTTCTAGACTCCCCCCCATAGGTGAAAATCTTCGAAGTAGGAACCTTACATTTATTTTAGTATTTATATATATTTTAAGGCTTATAAAACCCTTCCCACACACTTATAAAGCATTCTGAGTCCCTTATTAATCTTACAGCAAAAAATCCGTGATAAATAATTAAATATAATATTTTTAAAAATCCCGTGATACAGTGAGGCCATGATAAGTGAAGCGTGATATAGAGAGGGACTACTATAGTTGTATTCCTTCTTAGTTGTAGAGGGAGACACAGCATGTCTGTCTACGCCTCCATCTTGGCCGGAAGTCCTGACTGCAATTTTTAATAAAATGGTCATAGAAGACCTCACTCATAAGACAATATTTGAGTGAGAAGATGAAAGAGGAGAGGGAGAAAACCATGCAACTATGCGGAGGGAGAACCTTTAAGCAGAGGCCTCAGCAAGTGTCCTGAGATGGGATTATGAATAGACTGCACAAGGCATGGGAAGGAGGCAAATTCATTCAATTTTTTGTCCCTTTTGCTTTTCTTGTGACCCTGATCACATTTTATCTTTCTTTGTTCACAAACAAACATTTCTCTCTTTCCTACAATGTCACTAACAACTTAAGAACTACATCGATGTCCTATTTTTATTTTTATTTCCCACAAATAACCATATTACCATAAAAGTGGTGCTCAGTGAATTTTTGTTGAATGGTGGCAGCATGCATAGTAGCTAAGCTTTGTCCTTTTGGAGACAGGAAAGCCAGAGCTCATATTTCCTATTTTCTTGCTGTGTCAACCACAGGGAAATCACCTATTCTCTAAGAGCCTAAGTTTTTCTATTTATAAAACTGAGAATAACAAATAAGATCTACCTAACAGGATATTTTGTCTGTCTCTAAAAGAGATCATGCATATAGACTATTTGGCACAGAGCTCAGCAGAGAGTAAACACACATTAAATACTTGCTATTATTATTTCAGGTAGTTTTGAACAAATACTATAATATTCCTGTGGATAATAAAGATTAGTATTCTCACAGATAATTATAAATCAGGCGTGACCATGCTGGTATGTTGGGATTTTACACACACACACACACACACACACACACACACACCTCTATCTGTATCCACCTATATATGATGGCAAATGTTATTAACTTTTAGTGAGTATCTTGGTAAGTACTTGTATGTATGTAAAAACATGGATCTTTTTATATATTTACATAGGAATTCTCTACTTTAAAAATGCTATAGCAGAGACTAAAGCAGACTGACAATGAATCTGAAACTATTTGGGAAAGTAGCTAGGAGGAAGTAGAGGCTACATTTTCGTTTGTATGTTAATGGTTTTAGTTTGCCTAACTTTGGAAAATGCAATGTTCTGGTCATAACTCCTGGTCTCCAACCTCAAAAACTGCCTCTAGCTAAACAGAAAGGAATTTATTGGCAGAATTTTGGTGGGTGTGGTGATGGGAGCAGTTCACAGAATTACCAGGAAACCTGGAGATCCAGGCTCATAAAATGGTGGCAAACATGGATGCAACCAAAACGATCAAATTGCTAAGGATGCTGTCATATATAGACCCTGTGTCTCCAGATCAGCCACTATCACAGGAGTAAGCTCTGTTCCCCTCAGCTCTGACTGCTGTAATCTCTGGGCTCTCAATTCCACTGTGACCATAGCAAATAACCTCTGAATGTCTGCATACTTCAGCCACTTATATGAGATGGACATCTGGTGAGCCAGGCTTGGTCACACCTGCCTCTCCAGCTGCCCTGAATAAGGGAGAGGAAAAATCTGCTTCTTACAGTTTCTGCAGGGAAAGGCAGGTCCTGCCTCCCACCTGCTTTAAGATTACCCATCCCATCGCTTCTCGGCCTTTTGGCTAAGATCAAGTGAAGATTACCCATCCCTCCATGGGTGTTTGGATGCTGGGCAACTCCTGTAAATAACCAGTAGAGCTAGCAAAAAAAGAGAGAGGCAACTTGAAAACTGTACCAGAAATAAATGGCTCAGGAGCAGTCCCTTATATAATTTTCCATCCAGATAATAGACATCTGATTCTCCCAACTTATCCCACCCTGAGTGCATATGAAATGATAGCAGAAGTATTTTTGTCCCTTTTCATGAGGATAAAATTTTAAAGAGAGCCCTTCTTTCTCAGCAAGATTATTAATGGCCAGTAAAGTAACCATGTGTGGTACAGTGACCTTTCTAAAAAGCATGATAAGGTGATGAAAAGAGTTGCTATTGCCAGATACCTATTGATATGCTGAGAAATGGTTCTCTGGAGCCAAACGGATGGCGGCAAAGCTTCCCTCTTGAAAGGGGCAACAGATGGTATTCTTTGCCACCCCCAACAGAACAACGGCTGGAGCAGGTAGTGGCACTCCATCTGGGAGAAAGACTGTCTTGTAGCCAAGCAAGTCAATATGTTTGACATCTTTACACTTTCTTTGGTGCTCTTGCAGAAGCTCAGATTTTAGGAGGCTGGAAAAATCCAACCAAGAAGAACCATAACTTTTCATGTTACTTCAGAGCAGATCGTAACTTTGAGAACCAAATGGCAAAAGATAGCAGGGTGAAGTGGTGAGCATATGTTGAGAAAGTCACAAATTATTAAGTAGGAGAAATGAAAAGGTGGACAGATGGATGTCAACCTCTGATATTTGAAAATGTTGATGGCCAAAGAATTCATCCTCCCAATATGATCCACAATATTGAGCCAAAAAATGTGTTCATGACTATTTCCATGCCTCTTACTCAGCTATAAGTCATTTCCCCTTTCATATTATTTCCATGTTTAAGGCCCAATTTCCATTTGCTTTTTGATTTTCTGCTTTTAAGACATTTAGCCAGTATCATTATGGGCCAAATGCCAGGTTTTCTTTCAAGGCTTTGAACTTGTCATTTCTTCTTTATCTTTGCGGGTGGATTCTGTTTGTGACTGGCTGGTCCCAGGTAGACAGGATTTTACTGGTAGAGCAAAAGAAAGAAGGCTTCTTATTAAAGGATGGAGGTATACCTGAAAATTTTAAGACACCTCTTATAAACATTAGTGACTATATGGAGTAAAGATTCTGCAGAAAAGTAATAATGTCATTATCAATTTATTAATGAATAATCAATGATGTGATACAGCCAAACATGAAAGTTACAGCATCAACAATTATATGGGGCTTCCAAGAGAAATTTCCTCTTAAATATTATGATATATTTACTGTTCTAAAAAATGCCATTTTTAAACATTCTATTTAATTCATTGGTGTTAATAAAAAAATATTCTGGAGGTAGGTCCATCTGATGTAAAAATTTATAAATGCTTCAATGGTTCTTTGTGTTTTCCACAAACATTGCTGATGGATTTTTGTCTTAATTTTAAGCTTTTTAAGGGCAAGAATTATGAAATATGTCGCTTTGTATTCCCACAGCACATAACTATTATCCAGGTAGCAAGTGTATAGCCTACACACAAAGTCACCTTTGCCGTTTTTCTACTAGTTGTGGTGTGGTGGGTTGGCCTTATCTGTTAGTCTCACACTCACATATCTCAAGGAGTCAAGGATTATACTTTTTCATTGTTTCTAAATCATATTTAAAGTTTTATTCTAAATGATGCATATAAAGGTGCTTATTAAAGTGCCATTGTGGATTTAATCGTGGATACACTGCTAAAAATCACTTAATGTATGAACAGCTCCCATCACCCACACATATCATATAAAACAGAGCAGTATTTTGCACTTGCTTCAACAGCATCGTCTGAGAAGCAGTTCTCATTCCCATCCTTTTCTATCAGAATTTCAACTTTATCTCATTCAGCTGCTGAATTGTTAAACAGAATGCCACTCTGTCTTTGTATTTCTGAAACTATATGTCTTTATTGGAGACTGCACATCTTTAGGGCAGCTGCATGCTCACCAATGAGTTAAATCCAGAATATTCATTTATCCTCATATTATTTCCTTAACGTCCGTTATCCCCCTCTCCAAGGGAAACTTCCTTGCCCTGTTCTTCTATGTTGTTCCCATTGCAAGATGCTCCGTGGAAGAGAGCCAAGCGGTGGGCAGCGGCTGTGAATCCCCGATAACAAGCGCCTCACATTTCCCTGGCATTTCCATTTGCTAGTGCGCTGCAGCGACCGCACGCCTGATTGATATATGACTGCAATGGCACTTTTCCACTTGACATTCTCTCTCTCTCTTTCCCTCTCTCTCTCCCCCCCCTCTCTCTCTCCCTGTGTCGCTTAAACAACAGTCCTAACTTTTGTGTGTTGCAAATATAAAAGGCAAGCCATGTGACAGAGGGACAGAAGAACAAAAGCATTTGGAAGTAACAGGACCTCTTTCTAGCTCTCAGAAAAGTCTGAGAAGAAAGGAGCCCTGCGTTTACCCCAAGGTAAGCAGGAAAACAAGCGCTGACGGCTTGCCTAGGAAATTACTTCTTTCCAAACTGAGCATTTCATCCTCCTCTCAGACAAAGAGACAACCTTTAAATACCACTTAAATTTGCATTAATTTAATTTGCATTGATCTGCAGCATGCTAACACTGTGTGTGTGTGTGTGTGTGTGTGTGTGTGTGTTTAATGGGTCTTTGAAGTCTGTGACAGAGCAGGGGAGTCTCACAGAGAGGCTGAAAAAATCTCTTTTGGTTGGACTTAAAGAGATTTGATTTTCAAAATCTGTGTAGTTGGATGTAACTTTGTAATGGTTCTTATATTTGACCATGTGAAAGGAGACCGAGAAACAGCAACTCACAGAAATGGATTCCCGATTCCCCAGTATCTTCCCCACTGCCCTCATCCCTCTTACAATGGGGGCATTATTAATGCAGGCAAGCCTTTGAGTTTAAAAGCGCACTGTTTACTTTTATTACTACTTTATGTATGCTGCTGATCTCCTGCCAGGGCTCTGCCGGAGTGGTTAGAATGACTTCAAACAATAGGCAACATTTATTTCTAGCGTTATGTCACGCTTTGCAAGAATCCTGTTCCTTTGCACTCTTCTCCCAAAGTGCAAGGACTTTCCTTCCTTCCATAGATGCAGTCAGGAGCACTGAGGAGAGAGGAGGATGGATTTACTATATGATTTTGATTGGGCAAAAATTCTGAGGAAATGCATGCTGTTTTCCTTGGCCTTATTGCAAAGGGTTATTTTTAGTAGTTGGCTTGTCCCTGCAGCAGGACCGATGCTACACTGTCTAAGCAGTGACTGGGAAAGGATGCTCTCACCAGCACAGGGACCAGGACCTATAGGAATGACTCCTACCTGAGGAATATTCAGAGGGTTCTTTGAATCTTCTGAATATAAGTTCTCTGTTTAAGTGAACAATTGGGCTGTAAGAGGCCTGGGCATAACTCTTTCTTGAGGGACGGGAAATTTTGCTGTGTACAGAATGTTAATGACTGAGAATGTCCTGTAAATGAGGCTCATTGTAATCAAGGAGCCCAGATAAACCCACATGAAAGAGGCAGACTCCCTTCCCTACTGAGATTCAGGTGTGGGAAGCTGGGGGGGAAAGAAGCTCTTTGGCAGGATGAGAGTTTCACACTCTATTCTTTGCAACTGTTATTAATAAGAAGTATGGATGCTGTGAAAAATGTCTCTTTTCATTCCTAATATTAGTGTATTTCAATTACAATGACCTAGAATTTGAAAATTGCTCCAACATATAATATTAAATACCAGGTGCACTTGAAAACATAGAGATGCCTAAAATGCAGTGTTGGTTGTGGGTGTCAACCAAATACGGCTGGGGACTGCAGAATACTTCTTGATTGTGTGTTTAGACCAGATGCAAATGTCTGCCCATTTTCTTTTTTCTCAACAGTTTGGCTTCTGAAAGTAAATTTAGGTTTCTATCAACCAGTTTCCATTGTGGAGCAGAGACATGGTCTATGGGGAACCTTTCTGATTTTCTCTAATAACTTGCCTAGCAGGCATTATTAAAAGAAAATCTGGCTTTTGAATGAGTTAATTTACAACATTGGGGCATTCACTGTTTGAGAAAACCTTTAATCATGCTATGGATTCTACTGCTATACAATTTTACAGTGATTTAAAAAAGAACTGCTGTTAAGGCACGTAGCTGAATCAAAACAATTTTATTAAACAATTATTCATAATATTACATAAGAGTGTCTGAACACAAAATAAAATGTTTTGAGTCATTTACTTTAAAATACATTTAATTCAGGTAAAGGGAAAACTGGTTGGGGTCTTCTTAACTACTGTGTACCAAGCAGTTGACAATCACAGATGGAAACATGCCTGTAAAGTTTTGGATCTTAATTTGAGTTCCAGTGACACTGTCAAGGAGAATATTAATCACTTTTCAATACATTTAACAATTTCCAACTCATTTATTTTCCTGGGCTCTTGAAAAATGTAGTGAGTTTCTTAGAATTATAGCCACAAATGGTGGCTGGCAATTTTACTCCATTTCAAGAACTCACAATTCAAGTACTATTATTCTTATTGGTTAATTATTCATTACATTGTTTTTTAAATGAATTATGCTAGTAGTTATGGATGAGAAAGTGGATGAGACATTGTCCCATGCCCTCATTCTCAGTCTGTATGTTATCTCCAGTTAGATTTTGAAACTGAAATGGACTTTGCCAACTGTTAAACTGCACAATGACTTCCTTATTATAAGAAATCACTTAAAATATCTGTTAGTATTCAGATTCACTTGAAATGATTGCCACTTATCAATGGGTTTTCTTTTCATTTATATTGAAGGAGTCCCTGTTAGACCTTTATCAGCAGCTCGTGGGTACATGTCACTTGTATAGCTATCATGGCCTGAATCTTTCCTGTCTGCGTAGAAGAAACTTGGGAAAGGAGCAGTTTAACCCTCCTCTGCTCTCTTAAGCACCTTTTATAAAGGACCACGTGATGTCTTTATCTGAAATGGCTGTGTGTCACCTATTCAGAAGCTGACATCAGGGCCAGCTGGTGAATCATTGAATTAGAAATATGTACAGAGGAAGATGCAGTCACTACTTCCCACCACTTACTTGTCCAACCCCCAGGATCAAAACAAATGACCTCTGGGCCTGGTTTAAATTCAAGAGGCACCCAGGAAGAAGTTGCAAGAAGTTGTTCTCCAAACCCAGGTCTCTGTCAGAACCACACAGTATTTCTTTCAAATAATCAAGTCCTGTGTTTTCTGACATGGGTAGGTTACTGGGAAAAAACCCTGAAGACAGCATCACTAGGGTGCTTGATTCGGTCCTTATCAGCAGATAATGCCCCCCACACACACACACCCTGTGGGTGTATAAAATGCCTCTGACTCCCTGGGGTGCTTGACTCATCCTAGCCAGCCTTCAGTTTCTTGGCCAGCAGCCTTCTAACTCATCCTCACCTCTTCCTGTGACAGTCAGTTAGTGCTACTTCGTCCAAGCCTCTTAGCTGGGCCATTGGAGCACAATGGCTAGGGGGGCAGGTGGAAGGACTGAGAAGTGGTAAAGCAGAAGGAAGTTGGGCCATGTGAGGGTGGGTGAGCTCCAGGGCCAAGATTTCTGTGGCCTGCCATGGCTCTGATCAGCTGTCATTTCCTCTTCATGTATGACACTGTGGAACATATTAAAATTTTTCTTGGATGGTATGTTTGGAATTCCTCTGATGCCCCACCTCACCAACTTACCCGGACAATAAAAGCAAGGTTGTAAGCCTTTGAACAGCTGGCAGGCTATATATTTCCCCTCTTTCTTTCGCATAATCTAATTCAGAAAAGAATCCAGCTAGACTGGCAGTGCCATGTCTGGGTACTTGTTTCCTACAAGTCTTCCTCCAACTGTCCTGGAATCATTCTGGGTGGCATGTGGCTTTTCTTTTCTTTTGCTTGCCACTACTCCCACCCTGCCCCCTTTTCCCTTCCCCTGAACTCCTTCCATTGTAAGCTTGCCCTTTGCTCTGCCTGTTTTTCTGACAGCCTGGGTCCTGTTCCTTGAGGTCTCCCCATCTCCATAGTATTCCCAGGATGTCATTCTTGGCAGCAGCTCTGCTGGACTGATAAAACTGGGGGGCTTTTGGAGCCCTGAGACTTAACCCACTCACATAGAGGAACAACCACATGGCTCAGTTGCCCTTTAGGCTGCTGAGAGCAGGGCTGGAGTGACCCGAGCTGGCAGGGACAAGCATACCATCACAGTGACCCACACATCTCTGGCAAAGGACTGGGGGTGGGAGTGCTATGGGAACGCCTGGATGCACTTCGGCCTACATTAAAAGAAATGTGGTTATTCTCTCTTTCAGAGGGAGAGACAAGTGACTTGAAACAAAGCTCCCTGGATCCTTAGGCCCTGCCCTGCCCCCTTTCTCTGTCCTTCCCACATTCCTCTCTTCCCAAGGAAAAAGAAAAATACAGTACTTTTAATTTGGCTAGCATGGGCCTAAATGTCTTTATGAAATCCATTTAGTGAAAGGGAGGGGGAGAAACGGATCCTGGGTTGAGCTGAACTACAAATGCATGAGGTTGGGGAGATGGGGGAGGAGTTTTTCTGTTGTTTTTTTTTTTTCCTTCTCTTAACACAGAACAACAGATTGGTTTATGAGTTGCAAATGGAAAGAACTGGACTTTTCAATTAGACATTCTCATTTAAGAGCCTCATGTAACCCCCTCTGTGCAGCATCCTTAAAAGATGCTGCTAATGTCCTTGGGACCAAAAGGTATTAAAGAGCAATCTACAATGCAACTTCCTATTCCTTTTCTTTTCCTAGGAGCTTTGGTAGTCTTTCTGAATTAGCTAAAGTTCATTAAAAGACCCAAAAGAAAAAAATTAACACAGCTGAATTAAAATGAGTCTTTTCCTGTTAGCTTGACAAGAAGAAAAAAAGGAAATAAAAGAAAGGGAAGAAAGAACCAATTCCCCTCCTCTGCCACTTCTTGGGTTTTAATATGAATTATTCCATACAAGTCCCTAGGCTAGAGGATCTATTTAAAGACGCCTGGCAGCATGAAGGGAGAGGGTAAAAATACAACCACTCTTTTGTCCATCAAAGGTTTTCTTTGGGAGGACATTAAGAACATTCCTATTTTCCTGTCTGCCCCTGCCAGTGGCAGCATTCCAGCTGGTAGTACCCACTCCTTAACTATCAGAACAGCAACCATGAATTTGTATGTTTGATTCCAAGAGAAAACAAAGAGTGGGGGATCCTTCTGAAACCCCCATGTATGTACAGCGAGATAGGAGAAGCTGGGGCTGGAATAAATGCTGGCTTGGCTGTACAGGTTCCATGCTGCAAATTCACATGCCTACACATTTGAGTTTTTGAGGAATAGTGTGTCGATGGCATTATTTCTGATGCCAACTACCTTAACGTTTGCAAAGCTTTTTTCTTGTGTGCCTGCCTATAGTTTGCTTGGTATCATTTATGCTTACTCTCCCCTTTATCAGAGGGTCTCAGAGTCTGATGAATGAGCATATATTGCTGCGAATCACAAGACTCATTTTCAATAGTCAGAACGTAATACCCTGGATAAGGTTCACAGTCTGGAACAACTACTTTCTTGTTAGAAAGAGTGCTGACTCAGAAAATTCAAAAAATGGGTAACTTCAGTTGGCGATATATCCCCGGTACTTATAATCAGGAATGCAATGAATTGGGATACATTTCACCCTCATGTCAAAATCTGCACCTGAGTATTAAACTCAGTTCTATTAAATTTAGGTATATTTTTCTTTTTGTTTTTCTACAAAAGCTAAGAATTTTTCATACAATTTTCTCTCTTCCAAGGGGACTGGCTCATTCCCAACTTTTTCTTTTAAGCTGTGATCCAACCAATTGCAATATCCTTTAAAAATTAAAGATCAACAAGTTAATACATTTAAGAAAGTTGATGAGTTGTTGGAAAATGCTCAGAAGTGACCTTTCTGCAATGTCACAAACCAACAATATCCCTAAACATGGAGTCCCTTTTCATTCTTTCATCAATAGAGCATAAAAATAAGAAGAGAGCAGGTCATGGGAGAAGTAACAAAAGAGAGGAGAAAGGATTATTTTTGATGTTCCCAATCTGCCACTGCAGATTTTTAAATAGCACAATTTCAGAAAAGAAAGCTTCCCTTAATTTCACTTACCCCATCCCAGGAAGAGGGGTTTGAACTCTGAAGTTGCCTTCTTGATGTTAGAAAAGGAGGTCCACTCCTCAAGTGAAAAAATATCCCATCTTCAACTCTTAAGTAAAGTGTAGGCACACAAAGGCCTATAATGGATGGGAAGACTCAAAGAAAGCCAATCCTTAATCAAAGTTCAATTTTCTTTCAAATACAAGGTGATGTTTTAGGATTTGATACGTTTCTGTGATTTTCCCCAAATTATGAGAAATTACTCCTTTTCAGAATTAAAATATTTTTGAGGTTTGAAATCTAAAGGTAGCAAAATAGAATTGTTGCAGGTGAATTACCAATCAAAAGATATAGCTGTAGTGTGTATGATTTAAGCAAAGCAAGATACAAATAAAAACAATAGCCCAAGAAGTTCAGAGTTATTACAGGGAGACATTTTAATGTGATATTATTTTAATTCTACCCCTTTGACATAGGTCTGCATCCACAAGTGTTCTGTATTACAGTAAGATTGAATTCAGTATTCAAATCCTACCATTGGGAAGAAAAGGCAAATTGAATGGGGAATGAAAAGACTATGTTGCTCCTATTGTTTATGCCTCATTTCTAACTAAGGGCTCTACAGCTGTTAGGTGAGATCACCACTCATCATTCTAAAAAGTTGTTCTGGGTAAGAAGATTCAGATGCAGCTTGGAAACACTTTGCTCGACACTTTGAAGAAAAGCCAACATACTCATTTGGCTACAGGGTAAACAGGAGCCTGTACCCTGAGCTAACGCTGGTTACCTCTCTTCTCCTAAGGCAATATACCACAGCCAGCGGTCCAGTGGCAGAACCAGTGTCAAATTACATCAGCACCAGAGTCCCTAGAACACCTGGCTATCTTTTCTTTTCCATAGGGATAGTATATCCATGTGATTTGCAGGACAGAGTCTCTGAATTGAGTATCTCAGAACTCTCCAAAGGGTTTTACACAAGGTGAGTGGTTAGAATGTGTCTCATTCCTCACATGAAACCCCCTTCCTAAGGAGAAGTGGGTGAAAAGAAGGGAACCTTTTCTACCTGAAATTGTGCTATTTGAAATCATTGAAAGGGCAATGGTAGATTTTGAGCACCAAAAATAATATTTCCTCCTTCTCTTCTGTTGCATCTATGGCTTCCTCCCTTCCTATTTTTATTACTTATTGATGAAGGGATGGAAGAGGACTCCATGTTTCAGGCTATTGTTGACTTGTGGCACTGTGGAAAGGTCACCCCTAAGCATTTTCAGATAGTTTGTAACAGTCACAGCTTTTAGCAGGCTCACTAGATTTACAGAAATAATCCAAACTACTGGAAGAAAAGCCTTCAACTGTATTGTGCTTTTTGATCACGGGTAGTCAGATCTGGTCATTTCTGATGTATACAAGGTTTGTATTCTAAAAGTCTGTTAGTTATATCAACTCTTAAGAACTCAGAGTCGTCGTCGGCAGCCATCCGTCTCGAGAGACGATGGTGTAGCTTCTTAAGAGTCTATCTGCACCACCGAGAATGGTTGTGCAGTCCGACTCGGGAGTGACACGGTATCTGTCTCCTCCCGTGTTGAATCGACATCTTGCGATGACGCTGGAGTGTCCTCTCCAGTGAAGCTGAAGCTACAGAGCCTGGGCAGGGTGATATGGAGGGTCTGCTGTTGCCCATGCAGCAGACCCCCCCTCTCTTCGCAGCTGAAGGGTCCAAGGGAAAGACGGAGTCAATACAGCTTGGTTTCAGGTGCGCCGCAGGAGTTGCCGGTGTTGACTACAACGTCAAACCGCCTTAGGGACTCCGGCTCCGGATTTTCTGTCGGGGTTTACTCCCTTAGCCTTTCCCCTGAAGAGGTATGCCGCAAGGCAGCGGAGGTTTTTTAGAACTCAGAGTAAGCCTTTGCATAGAAACTATAAAAGCCCACAAAAGCACAGCACAAGATCCAAGAGACATACATGGTACGCAACTCTTTTAGACCTAAGTTCCAGTCCAGGACCAGCACAAAGATTCCATACATAACAGATGACTTGCTTTTGACAATTAGAACCTTATTCATCCTACATTTACAAAGAAAACAACTTTTCTAATTAATTTCTCCTTCTATCCTGAACCAAAGCAATACAAATGGCTCCTTTACAGCATGAGGATCTGTGTCTCTAACTCAGTGTAGGAATAAGATTCATTCAGGAGTGTCGAACTTAGCCTTTGTCATCATCATCATCATCATCAAATGAAAGTTTAATTCTAGAATGATTGACTATTATTTCTTTCTTATCTCCCCACTTGGTGGAGACTGAAAAAGACACTATGTACACATTTTAAGACAACTTTAAGATACTGTAAATACAAACTGGTAAAATATCCTCACAGATTGCTTCCTATTATTAACCACATATTATTAATTTATGAATCATATTTATTTTAAGGGATATTTTTATTTCTGGGCATCAGTATGGCCTCATCAAGGGACAAATTCTAATAGCTTGGCATTCATTGTTGCCTCAGGCAACACATGAGAATTTATTTAAACTTTTCTACAATCATTAACTTCATGAGTAAGGAAGGAACTCTTTCTATAGCATTGATTTGGCGACTATGTAGCTCCAAAGCAGATGCTGTACTCTGAGAAGCTTATAGTTAGAGAATGTTAGAAATGGATAGAATCATAGAATCATCTAGATCATTCCATTCATTTTGTAGATGAGGAAGCTGAGTTCCGGAGAAGTCAAGTGACTTGTTTAAGTTTGCGTAGCCAGTGATGGGAAGGTAGGACTCAGAGCTTGAGATTCCTCAGATCAACCTTCTTTATAACAGATCAGGCAACAATAGAATGCTCTTTAGGTTTCAGAATATAGTGGAATAGTTATCTAATATTTTTGGCAAATGAGTGTAAAACCCTGGGAGATGGGATACTAATAGCATAGTCTAGAAATGGGTTTGAGGAGAAAAGATGAAAGCTGTAAGTAAGCGGTATTTTAGATAACAATGAAGGTTTCCCCTGGTTTCCTGAAAATCAGAATTTTAAGTTTTAATCAGTCTCAAGGTTGAGTCTTCCCACACCAGTCCCTTCCCAGGCAGTAAATTTATTCAATCAATCCAAGGACACATATACACGGGTGGGTCCACCTGAGAGTTCACTTATCCCAAGAAATTACAGTCATACCTTGGTACTTGTTGGCTTCAGAACTCATCAAACTGTGTACTTGTTGCATTTTGATGAGAGGAAAACAATGTTTAAGCAGTTATGGCTTGCTTGGGACTCGTCAAACTTGCTAGAACTCATATGAGTCATGATACCACCCCACAAGAGAAAATGCTTCATTGTTCAGTACTCCTTGGTTTCAGCACTCATCATGAGTTCTGGAAAAAATTAATGACAAGTACCTAGGTACCACTGTACTTCTAGTCCCAGTCCTTTTTTGCACCCCTGTTTACCCCAGGCTTGTGATTTACTGCTTTTTTCCTGGGCTATATTTCTCCTTTCCTTTTGTTTCTCCTATATCTTTTCTTCTTCCATCACCATCACTGCTGTGTTTAACCATGCTTGGCTAGTAATGCAGATTGGGAGAACAGAGTCCTATCCCAGACTGGAAGACTGCTATTTAATCACAAGGATGTTGTTTTCTCTCTCCTAAGGTGGCACAATGGGGGCAGGCACTGCCTCACATGCTTGTCCACCTCTGATTATAGTATAGACACCATGAGACAGTGGGGGCAGGAGCCACTCCCTCCCACCAACCTTGTGGCTCCCCATCCTTGGAGCTACCTGAGGCTGGCAGGCTGGGGGTCTGGCAGCATTCATGGTCAGCCCAGGCTTGGCTTCTTGACTGCTACGATGTGCTGCCAGATAAGAATAATACCAAAATTCATTCATTGAACACGTGGAATGCTTTATAGAATCCAACATGCTGTGTACAGTTTATAAATTAAGTGCCTTGGGAAGAGGCATCTGACTTATTCTCCAAGGCATCTAGTTGACTAGCTCCAATTGGAATTCTTTGAGTTCCTGGGAAGGGGTTACTTAGCACTTCACACTCTCTGATTAGACTTTGAATCTTTTGCTTTTCTAATCCTAGTATGGTGTTATCTAGGGCCAAGCTTTCTTCTATACTGAAATATTTGAATTTTTTGATAATTTCTTTGAGAGAAGCTCTGCATTCTGCCATCTTTACCTTACTCATAACTGATATGATTGTTTTAAATTATGATGAATATCAAATAATTCTGTCTGTTACACTGACATCATTCCAGAGTCATTACATTTTATTTGCTTAACTTTGTCTTCTTAGAAAAGATGCAGTACATGTTGGATACAAATTAGAAGTTAAAGGAATTTATCAATGTGTCCAAATAATAACCCAGGAAAACAACAGGTCAACACTTTTCACTGGTAGATGCAGTGAACTAGAAGAGGGAATTAGGGTAGGACCTATTATTTTCCCCTGACCTTTAACTTTTATCTCCTAGAATACAAGCAGACACACATAGTAAGTGCTCAATGAATGTGTTGAATAAACACTTATTGAAAGAAGCCATATAAGGTAACACCTACATATATTAATACTGAAAACAGGCCTGGGCGTGTGAGGGAGTTGGGAATGAATACTGGAGCATCACCATCCCTTGTCTGGCAAGCAGGGCAAGAATAAGACCATTCTTAACATATGCCATTTGTCTTAGCCTGTTGCTGGAATAACTTTGTCAGAAACCAGCACTTTAACCTCTACCAAGCAGAAGGTCAGCCCAAGAGTGAGCTGATTTGTGGACACGACACCATCTTTCACCCAGGAGGCTGGGTCCACTGTAAACTCTGCTTTATTATTTTGCTGAGGATGACAGGTGGGGAAATCTGGGCACCAGTTGTTCTTTTCCACTGGTATCATTTAGAGGGTAGCTCCAAAGTCGGGCACGCCAACCTACGTGCCTCTCCTGTTAGCAGAAGGTCTACATTGGAGCTATTAGAATGTGGGCTCTGTACACTGGCCAAGTCTATGTCTCAGAGACTGTACCCAAAGCACAAAGCAGCCCTGGGGCTACTAAGTTCAGTGAGAGTCATTCTCTCATTCAATCCATCACTTGCTGGGCCAAGATTCTAAGTCTTGATAGGCAGCATTTGATTTTATGGTATATGGTTTTTAAAAAATGAAAGCAGCCCTGACTGCTGTAATTCGGTGGGTTGGGTATCACTCTGTGGACCAAAAGTCACTGGTTTGATTCCCAGTCAGGGTACACGCCTGGGCTGTGTGCAAGTTTTCCAGTTGGGGGTGTGTGAAAGGCAAGTGATCAATGTTTCTTTTGCACATCAATGTTTCTCTCCCTTTCTTTTCTCCCTCCTTTCTCCTCTTTGTAGAAATAAATAAAAAAATATTTTAAAAATATAAGCAAATTAGAATTAAATTAATTTTGAGAAAAATGACAGAAGCTCCTATAAGACATACAAGGGGTGACTCCCTCCCCCCAAATGGAATTTATTTATAAAAAATTGTGTATTTATTCTTACATGTTTAAACTTCAGTCACCTTCAAAACATTCTTCATTTGATGCAATATACCTATTGAGACCATTTTCCACTGCTCAAAACAGTTTTCGAACTCATTTATTTTGATGCCTTTTAGTGTTTCTGCTGTTTTTTGTTTCACCTCTTCCACACTGGCAAAATGTTTCCCTATGCAGACTTTTTTTCATCCAGGAAAACAAACAAACAAAAAAGTCACTCAGGACAAGATCAGGTGAATAAGAATGGTGAGACATGGGGGGGTCATGCTGTTTTTGGTCAAAAGCTGCTGAGCACTCAGAGCAGTTTGGGAAGGTACACTCATAAATTACCCATTATGAAATGGGTAAATGTGTTGAAAGAGTCTCAAAAAATGCACTGAAGCTGAACACAGCCTCTCACAACAATGCCAGCTGGTACACTGACACAGATGGGTTCCTTGGACATCACCTAGCTGGGAGAGACTGTACTACAAAGGGCCCACCCTCCAGAAGATAATTCTATTTTTTGGGTCCCCCCTCATAGATACCCTTAGACTTCCATAAAGTCAGAATCTCAAGTGATATAAATTTTCTTCAGTTCTAATTTTCCTCTTTGTGAGCACTTCCCTCCACACTCTATACATTCTCATCAATGCATACCCTGACCAACACAATGTTAGGACAACTCAACTTAATATCCCTCTTTTCTTAAGCATATGTTTATTCCTTCTTTAACACAACAGTGTTGAATCATTCAGTCTGAACACTTAAGGCAGAAATTCCAATGTTATTATGCATTTTACATTTTGAGGTTCTGTGAGTTCTGTGGCATATTTATATTGTCGCTTGCATTCTTATTTCAGAAGTCAATATAAGAACTGAACAAAAAGTATCTTCTTTGTGAGTGTGTTGAAATGAAAAATCTATTATTAGTGGTGAAGCAACATTTCCCCTGACATTCTTTTATACTTTACCTGTATTAGTACTTCTGGGTCCAGCTTATCATCTTTAAAGAGAAAATCACATAATACTGTTACATTTTGTGTGATGTTAATTATCTCTTTATCAGTATAAACTTCGTGATATTTGCTTGCAAAAATATTTCATTCAACCTTTTAGGAAAAAAAAGATTTAACTGTGTTTGCAATTCAGGATGTTGCTACTAGGTGGCAGTAGTGCACAAGAACTAAGAATGGACTAGCCTGTCATATTTATAAGAAATAAATATATAACACTACTAAAAAAACTGACACAGACTTTAAATATTAATTAACTTAATTAGTATTTTAAAACATGGCTTTCAAAAATGAAAGTATATTTTTAAAATAAATTTTGGGATAGACATATACTCACAAGTTCAAAAATCTACAAATAAAAAAAAGGTGTAGAGTGAAAAAATTTTCTCCCATGCCTGTCGTCCAACATCCACAGACAGCTAATTATATAATTTCTTGGGAATCCTTTCAGATCTTCTTTATGTAAATACAAATAAACACAAATATATCTTCTTGTCCCTCCTTGTTTTTTTATGTTTCTTAGTGAATTTTTTAGTTTAATGAAAAAAATTTTACAAAAAGAAACCAACATAAAGGATCCAATTATATCATGAAGTCCCAAATCTTTACTCTTTTTCTTGGAAATTTTGCTTAACGTGTTCTGCTCTTCATTTTCTCTCTAATCCTTTTTTCAGGTCTCTTATTTGATCCTTTCTTTCCAGGTCTTTTAAGGACTTTGCCATTATCTATCTTGGTCTAGAAGCTGGATACATCATTGCAGCTCTCACAAGTATTCCACTTGGAGCTTCTGTATTCTTTTTTATATAGTTGCATAGTATTCCCTTGTATGAATGTTGTATAATATACTTAACCAGTCTCCTTTTGATGAATATTTTGTGCTATATTTTATGCGATGGCAACCAATGCCATAGTGAATAACTATATGCTTGCATGATATCATGTGTAGGATAGTTCTCAAAAGTGGGATTCCTGGGTCTAAATTATATACATTTGCAATTTTAATAGATATTGCCAAATTGGCCTCTACAAAATTCATATCACTTTATATTGTACTGTCTTCAAAATGGGTCTGTTTCCCATAGCCTTGCTAACAGGGTGCGTGATCAGGCTTTGGAATCTTTGTAAATCGGATTGGTTGAACAAATTATCTCAAAATACTTTAGTTTTCATTTCTCTTAGGTGAGTGAGCATACCCATCTTCGATGTTTAAGGGCTACTTATTTTATTTTACTTTTATTAGTTTTTAAAATTTATTTTTATTGTATTTTTCCATTACCATTTACCTCCTTATACCGTTTTCCACCTCCACCCACCCTCTACCCCCCCACAATCACCATACTGTTGTCTATGTCCATGAGTCCTTTTATTTTTCTCAATCCTTCCACCCTCTAATTGCCCCCCCAAAACAAAACTGTCAGCCTGCTCTCTATGAGTCTGTCTCTATTTCATTTCTGTTTAAGGGCTATTTATATTTTTACATGTAATTTTCTGTGGATAAAATGCCAACAAATACAACCATCCATACTCATATATAGAGTTTTGTTACTAATGTTCCTGCTTGTTTTTTACTTTCATACTATACATGTTTTTCTTTCATTTGGTTTGCTCATTTGACCATACCTCCTGGCCATGGCTCTGAAGAGAAGGTGCTGGCAGTGGGGAGGGAGGGCCAGTACTAGAATGTCTGCTTTTCCCTTCATCCCTTTGCCATTGACTCCTGGGGGAAATATCTGTAAACTGGAGTGGTGAAAGGAGAAATCTAATAAATTCTCTTTCTGAGACTAATTAAGACTTCAAAGAGACAGATAACTGCTAGGGATAATATAATCATATTGAAACTCAGGAAATAGTCAGTATTATTGCAGCCTCTGAACTTAGGGCCCCCCCAAAAAACCACTGGCTTTTTGAACTGAAGTCTTGGTGAGTTTCAGTGTAATGTTCATAGGAAAACTTAGACTATGCAGCTGAAAAGAAAACAAAAAATGCTCTTCTGTATTCTTTGATGACTTGGAACTTTAGGCCGAGGCTTGATAAATTATAATGAGATGTTTCCATTAGCATGCACATAAAGGAAAATTGTACAAAGTTATATGAAAAGATGGTCTCCTCAACTTTAGGATTATCTTCTGTATATGGAGATGGTGATGACTAAATCTGTAAGTATCAGGTAGTGTTGTTTTAGAGCAATAAGGAACTGCATGCATTTGCTATCTTTTCTAATTCTCCTCTTCTACAGGTAAGGAATATGCAGCTGGAAGAGTTTAAATGACCTGTGCAAAGTCCTCCACAAATTAATGACAGTGTTAGATTCCATGTGGGTCCTCATGTTACTGATGCCTGCCATTCTTTCAACTTACGGAACTTCCCTGAAACATACATGCTGAGGTTTTGCCATTGCCAGGGATGCTGTGCTCTGAAGTAGCCCTAAGTCACACACCCTTTTCTTTTTGGGATCCCCTGCCCCACACTCAAAGACAGCTAACAGGTTAAATGGGTCTGGGGCTACACTATTAAAGCAAAACTAATTGACTTATATGGGCTTAAATTACTAATCTTGATCTTATCAATACTTTGTCCTGTTTATTCAGACTGTCCATGAGTAGGAAGTTTAAAAAAATGTACTATGAACAAAAATAAATCTTTTATCTGAAATATGTTTCAAAGTTTTTCTGAAGCTTTGATGGTCATGTTCCTTTTGTATGTAATGTCACCCCCCCCTCCAATTTTCCTAGATGTTTGAAAATATTTTTTATACTCTTTGTCTTCTGTTGTGATAGAAAGCATCAATGTTGGTCACACCTTGGGGATTAGTGAGGTGATTTGGGGAGATCTCTGCACCCCAGTCCTTTGTCCAAGAGGTATATGATTAAAAGAACAAAGCAAATTTTGGGAAAACCAATATAGCGTGATCCCATTTTAACAGTAAGTTTTTGCTCCAATGACCACTTATTTTTTCAAATTATGCCATGTGCTCAGGCTAAAAAGACTGCAGAAATGTATGACTGTATTGGCAAATACAGGTATTGCCTTAACTACAATGGAGGCCAGTTTGCATGATGTGTATATCAGATGCAGTTTGTCATCGATGCAGGGTGACATTGGGGCATAAAACAAAAACAGGATGATCCCAGAACACACAGGTGGAAAACTAGGTGGGTGGGAGGGTGGGTGGGTATGGACTTGGAATTGGAAAATGTATTTCCTTCCTGTGGGACATGACCTGTGTTCATTAGTGCTGCCCTTTCTCTCCTCTCTATCCCTGTAAGCTGATGTTGACACCAAAGCTTACTGAGAAACTGAATAGACCCCTCCATCCTGGGATAATGATGAGACCACCCAATTCAGTTATGCTGTGGCCAGAACCACATATTTAATTTTTACCATAGATTAAAACTATTCTTGCTTGTAGGAACTTGGACTCCAGCAATTAAAGTCAACATGTGCTTTCATTAAACCACTGTTTCCACCCTCAAATGGTTATAAATACGTAGCATAAGCTATGGAGGGAGTGTGGAGTGGATGACAATTTATGCTAATGACACTCTAGAAACCAACATTCTCTACTCGAAATCACATGGAAAAATTCTACTCAATACCTCCTGGGTTCCATTAGTTTTTCTGAGTAAATGTTTCTGGGGAAAATAATTTCTGTTTTCATTCCAGCTGTGCAGCAGATACAGTGATGATGGATTGCAAGTGCAAAGAGTAAGACAAAACTCTGGCATGCAAAGGACAATGACAACCAGAAAACTTCAGCCAGATCCTGCCCTTTCCTTGAAAGGACCTGAATCCTAGGTGAAGGCATTTCCAATTTTTAGTCCTCTGCCTCCCTCTGCTGTTCCTCTTGAGTAGTTTTTTTCTTTCAACAATGAGAAATCATGTACTAGCTGCATCCTTTTCTATGCTCTCCCTGCTGGCACTAATGGGAGATACAGACAGCAAAACGGACAGCTCCTTCATGATGGACTCGGACCCCCGACGCTGCATGAGGCACCACTATGTCGATTCTATCAGTCACCCACTGTACAAGTGTAACTCAAAGGTAAGACCAAGATCTCTGTGAGGGTAGCATTACTTCTAGAAACAGGAAAGAAGCCATATTCCTTTGTCAGGGGATGGAGAAATATGATGATAATCCAAACCTGAGCTATATGGCTGGCCCACAGGTCTTGTGGGAGAATCATGCTTTTAGGGGTTCTCACCATGCTTTGCACTTTTGTCAGTAAAGCTACCTAATTAATCATGTGTACACGCAGCCAGCTTCTCTCTTTTAAGGCTGCTCAAAGTCAATAGAAAAGGCTGGAATGTTCTCACAATAAAATTGTTGTTAAACACAAAGTAGCAGAGGTGTGTCTCATCCTTGGTTTTGAAATTTATGAGCAGTAGGATCCTTTTTCAAGAAAGAAAAATAAAGTCTCCAAGTTATTGCAATGCCTTCTACCTCCACCAGCAATAAAGAGGAAGTGAATGCAAGAAATATTGATTGAGCAGTGAAATGTACTTCTTGAGGGGTTCTTCCAAGAGTTTCTTGATGAAACTGTTGGTCATTGGCCTTGTGATCCCAGTTTTTCTTCACTTTCGATGTTTATATTATAATGATTTCAAAAGATAAACAGCAATTTGATCATTTGTCATTTTTACATTGATTATCCAAATCATTCTTATTTGGAGATTGAATGTTTTTGCACAGGCAACTTATGCAACTGATTTCTCACTATTGAGACAAGTTGTAGGAAGGAATACCATGTTTCAAAGATCACTAAGAGTGACCAGCCACATGGACCACCCAGAAGGAAGGCACATAGTAGAGAAGAACAGATTCAGAATGAGAATTCTCATGACTGCCACTGCTGCAAACATGAATGAAATGTGCCCACATGTGGTAAATAAGAATTTGTTTAGGCCAACCTCAGAGATTTTCACTTTTAGTCCTGAGACTAAAACCACTTAACCACTCATATGGCAAGTATTTTTTAAATTACCAGTATAATTAAGAAGTTTTTGTAATATCAACCACTAGAATTAATACCATGTAAGTAAATCTCTCTACCCTCCATCTGAAAACATTACAACTTCTGTCCCCCTTTAAAACTTCCATAACTTGTCTGATGGCTTGTTTTAGTTTTGGGGGATCAGAATTTGATTGAAATAATTTTAACCATTATATTAGTAAGCTCTAGGACTGTGGGAAAAAAAATAGACCTAAGGAGAAAGATTGCAACAAATAAAAGAGTTATGTGTTACCAAACAACACAAAGGATATTTGTCACAAAGTCCTGCTTCTACCTAAGAGAAACTTTCTGTCTCTTATTTGCACACGTAGAGCTAAAAATAAATAAATAAACTTAAATTTTTGCAAGATGCAATCCCTTTTTAAGAAAAAAGACAAACCAAATTTTTAAAAAATATGGGTTGTTTTTTATAACTGATTACTTAGAAATTGACTGGAGCAATTATTAGCTTCTCCTCCCCCACCTCTCCATATAGCACTAGCTAGGAGATAGTATTTCTTATTCCATGGATGATTTCTCCCTCTGTTGAACTGTCCCCCATAATCATGATTCTTTAAAAGAAAGAAATTAAGATTATTTCAAAGAAAGTATCAATGTGATAATAAGAAGGAGTAGAGAAATAGGAGCAGATTCAAAAAAGAAAGAACACTCTGGAAATATTTGGTGAAATGATGGAGGAGTGCCTTAGCAATGATCACGTTAGCTAAGGGAAGGTCAAAGGAGATATGTCATTAACTCAAACCCAACAAACTCATAGTGCTTGAGCACGAGTCCTAGAAACAGACTTTAGTATACCTTTGTTCACCTCTGTTTCTTCCAGAATGCTATGGTAAATAGTAAGAGAAATGTTTATACTTTCATGGAAACAATCTGTTTTCAAACATCCCAAACTATCCCAAATATGACAATAATTTTATGTAAATTGTACTTGCAATTATAAACCTTTCTTCTTTGGCCGTAAAATATACCTGGCAGAATCTCAACTACCCAAACCTTTCCTGGATTAGATTTTCTTTACATATCCAGAAATAAAAACTGTTTTTCATTTTGAATTATTCTATAATTCTTACTTTTCGCAGACTCAGGCTGGTCTTTTCTCTAATAGGTATTATTTAACAAAACTATTTGTCTTTATAGACTAGGGATAAAGCATTTAGCCTCTCTAGAAAACAGCCAACAGGAGTTTTTACAAAGAGAAGACTAGGGTAGATTTTCCCTCTCTGCAAAATTTTCCCTCAACACGATGTTCAAAACCATTATTTACTAAACATGCATACTGTTTATCTTTCAATTGTTAGCACTTCTTGCTTTAAATTTATCCAGTGTCTGGCCTTAGGGAGACAGATGAAGGGAAGCTTGTGACCCAGGCTCAGGGAAGGAAGGGCAGCTGCTTGAACAGCTAATATGTGTCAGGCACTTCATACTACATAATCTAATCATTGCTGACAAACTTGTGATGGAAGCCGTTATCATTCCCATTTTACTCGCAAGGAAAACTGAAACTTGAAAGAAGTATTAAATAGATTGCTTGATGTCAAATAACCCAGGAATGACAATGTCTGTCTCAGAGCATTCATCTTTCAACTACTTGGCTTCATATTGGAGGAATATAAGTAGAATGTAGGAGCCACTACTCAGAAGTCCAGGCTCAACTTCTCATCTGCTGAAAATTATGATTCATATTCAGCAATCTTCCTAGAACTAAAATTGAATGCCTACTATGTGCAGGCACTGTGATAGGTACTGGAGGCACAAAAAATTTTTTTTTAAAAAGACAGCTTTGGCTCTCGTAATGTTTACAAGTGAATGGGAGAGAGAGGGAATATTTTTAGGGAGCTTTCTAAGAAACTGCCTGTTCCCCCTAACCCTAAACTTGCAGTTGACCAACCCCAGGGGTCTGTTGCCCATCTCCTATAAATTCAGAAAAAAAGCTGAGATGGGGTCAGGCAGAAAATACTGGCTGCAGTGGTCCACCAAGGAGTTCAATGTGGCCACAGATTAGGATGTGCCTGCTGGCATTTAGTGGTGACACCTTCTAAGATTGGGTATAAAAATTTCTGGGAGTGGAAGGTTCATTTACAACCTTCCCTGAAATTCTAAGTGAGTAAAGGCTATAGAACAAACAGGCAAAAGGTCAGTAGTTAGTGGAAACAAGCTGCCTCAGGCATCTTTAAGGGAAGGGAGGCATGCCAGACTTTTAAGTGAAAAAAACCTGGTTTCAAATTCCAGCTCCACAGTTTGACAAGTGAGGAAAGTAAGGTAATTATTTGGTGCCTCAGTTTCTCTGTAAAGTGGAGCTACTGCTGCCTACATAAAGGTGTGGGCATGAGTCTTGGTGATAATATTTTTAAATCTTCCAGCACAGTGGCATATAAGATATATTAATAAATGCTATTATGATCTTGATGATGAAGTTATAAAATGGACAGATGTTTAGACTCGCTTTTCTATTTCAGTCACTACTGTGACCTCAATAACTGTTGGGATCTCCTATAGACTTAAAGAATTAAAAAAATAAACCTCATTGTGGTTCATGTTGAACACAGAAACTTGGCAGGGGTAGTGGGAGCATGTAGAAGAGAAAAGTAAATGTAAGCTACTCTGTTGGGTGTTAAAAGGAGGGATAAAAGTCAAAGCAAAACAGATCTTGTTGTCTGACCTCCTTTCCCAGGTGAGTGGAGGAAAGAGGGACTGGAGGGGAAGTGCTTCTGGATTCAGGCCTGGGAGAGGTTTTCAGGAACTGAAATTGGGAGTGGAAGTTGGTGGGGCAGGTCTGTGAAGTCTGAGTTGGGTGAGGCATTGGAGATGGTGATCCCAGGCCAGGGGTGTGGAACTATGACATAAGGTTGTCTGAACTCTGAAGGGCCACAGGAACTGCCGCAAAAGAGAAGAAGGAGGAGGGTTCAGGGGACAAATCCTAGGAAAATTCCCAGAGTAAGAGGGACTTGACATGCCAAGGACTGAGCCTTGAGGTTGGGAGGTAGTGATTAAGATCCTCAAGCCATCTCCAACTGGTGCCCCTGAAGCTTATATAAGTGGTAGAAGCAATGACGGGGTTGGAAATATTGAGTTTATAACACAAATATTGGGGAGATACAAGTTAATTTTTTTTTAAAGGAACAAATGTATACCGAATGCCTACTATGTACAGGCACTGTTGTATGTACTGGAGGCACAAAAATTTTAAAAAGACAGTTTGGCTCTCATAATGTTTACAAGTAAACAGGGGTGAGAGGAACAGAAAGTTTCCTGTGTTGCAAAGGCCACTTCATGTCTGACTGAGTAGTGACCAGAGTAAAAGGACCAGAATCCAGTTGTGGTTTGCAGAGTTCCTGTGCACCCTATCAGAGCTCTTACCACCCCAACCACTTCCCCCATACACACTGCTTCATTCCTCTGGTTGCACTTTTGTTGATCCTCTCAGCCTGGCACGGACAGTTTAAAGGTCAATCTGGGTCCCTAGAGGTGAGTTGAATAGTCCTTTATTGAGGGTGTTGGTGAGGGAAGGTTTAGGAGAAGCATGGGTAAATCTTGTTCCTGAAGAGAAAGGGAGTTGGTGCTTCAAGGGGTGTCATAGAGTGAGAGGCATATAGTGTTCCCTGCTGAGAAAGAGGTAAAATATGTTTCTCACTAAATTGGGGTAAAATAGCCAAACCCTGGTCTAGGAATGGACAGGTACATCTTTATTCTGATACTGATGGAGACATCTAGTCAGGAATTCATGGGGTTCCACATGACAGAAGAGGAAAGCGACTTTGGAGATGATAAGTCTTTCAACAAATGGTGATGAAAACCATCTGTGTTTGGGTTTTCTCTCATTCAGAAGATAGTTGTGTATTACAGAAAACACATAACTGTCTAAGAACTATGGTAGATCACCAGAGAGAAAAGAGGCTTGAGGCCTTCAGTGTATTCTTTGGTCTGGACTCAAGAATCACAGCAGGCTAGAACCCTCACAATGTAGCCTGAACTTGCCCATGAGCAACTTGAACATCTGATGAAAACTGAGGACTTGGACAGGCTGATTGTCATGGCCTAACAGAAGAGCACTGTGGTTAGGAAAAAGGGAGAAAATGCTTAAGAATCAGGCTATGTTGGTTCAGATGGCCTGGCCCTCCATCGTACAGCTCTGTGCTTTTGGGTTGGTAGTTTATCCTCTACCTTTTAATTTATTAATTTGTAAAATAAGTAGAGTTTACCTTTTGAAATGGTTATTAAGAACTAAGTTGCCTATGAAGGGCTTGACACAGTGCCTGGAGCCTAGTAAACATTCAATAAGTGTTATATATCATCTTTACTATTCTTTTATTATTGCTCAAGGACCTTTTTATTACTCTTAGACTCAGCACATGGAAATCATATTACAGCATGAAAGAGCCCATTTTTGAACAAACACTCTGAACCTGGCATCCCTGTTCACATTGGAAAAAAATTGGCTCTAACATCAAGCTGGAGCCAAGTGACAACACGGTTGAGGGAATACAAAGGGGCTGCAGGAGGAGTTGCCTAGCTTCCTAGCATCAGGCTAACTGTTTAGGAAATATAAGATAATAAAAATTAAACTGGGCTCAAAGCAGATAACATGTATCTGTTACCCATCTGGGCTATGAGAAGTCAATAGGTCTTATGAACAGTAAATAAATGTTGAACCCACTGTCTAACGGTGAAGCCCCATGTAAGTTCAATTGTCAAAAGAAGTTCCTTGCCTGGTTTGATAATAGAGTATTGTGGACACTCTCCATTAAGAACAGAAGTGCAGTTCAAAATGTAGGGGAGTTCTCCCATGTTATTAAAACACAGCCAAATTACCCAAGCATGAGAATGTATGTCAACCACAAACAGGGGTCCACTGTGTTTTGGCAGGTGAACTGATGTTTTCAGGTGCCAAAGGTTTATTGAATTGAAGAATGAATTGATTAGGAGTTAGGGAGTGTATGGTACTATCCAGTGAATTGCTGGAAGTCCATGGGAGTCCCCAAATCACTGGGGGATGGAGCTGAGTAAGGGTCTTGACAGTGAAGGAGGTATTATGTAGTACTGCCATGGATCTTAGAAGATTCAGCTCTGCATAAGCTTGGGAGTGGTGATGATGTGTCCCAAGACATCCATAAGGCAAATTTCAAAGTTGCATGGAAATTAGATATAGTTACGGCTCCCAGAGGCAAATCAAAGTAGATTAGGGAAAGGTGTGAGTTGGCTCATGCCTCAGGAAAACATATTAATATTAGGAGGCAGGATAGTATAGTGATTTAGACCTGGTGTTTGGTTTTAGAAAGACCTGAGTTTAACTCCAGCTCTGCCTTTTACCAGATATGTGAGTCTGAGCAAGTTAGTTAAATTCTCTGAAGCCTCAGATTCCTTATTTGTAATAGTAGCATGGAAATGATATGTAGTACTTTTAGCATAAACTTATTATGATGATTAAATGAGACTAAATGTAAACACTTAATAAAGTTTAGCTGCCATTATTTTTATTAACTGAATGATCACTATCTGCTGATCCATCTGGAGGAGAGCCTCTCAAATTTTAATAGACCTAGGGCTTTCCTAGTGAAAGTGTGGATATTAGCCCAGCAGTACTCACATCAAGCAAAATCTTTTGAGAAATGAAGAATCTCTGGCCTCAGTAAGAACTACTCAGTCACATTCTAAATTTTAACATGATCCCCAGGTGATTTACCTGCATATTATAGTTGAGAAGCTCTGGTCTGGAAGAGGTCAAAAGAGGCATAGCAGAGACTAAAATTTGGAATACGAAGAATGAACCTGGATAGTTTTATCTTTTCCATTCCTTAACAACACTCATTTATGTATCTTATCTTATACACTCCCACTTTACTTATCCAACGTACATACACAAAATGCAGCTAGATTTTAATATAGTCTTTAGCTTTGAGATAAGATCTATATACTGTGACTCTCTTGAAGAGGGGATTCACACGTGTGTGTGTGCGTTGAGAACATCAGGGACCGAATAACTGTTTCATAGTCTCTTCTTCAAGCAAAGAGTGTTTGAATTTGGCAATGGAGAGCAGCTGGGATTTCATTTAAGCGGAGCTAGGAGGAAAGAGCATTTCTGAAAGAGGAATGACATGAGCAAAAGCAAGAGGCAGGGAAATTCAGTATAGTTCCATGAACATGTAAATAATTAAGCTTGATCAGAATAGGGAGTGGGTGATGAGAACGAGAACAGTTATAAGAAAGACTGGAAAGATAATGTGAAATTCAAGTCATAGAAAGCCTTAATGCCTATGCAGGATTTTGAATTTTATGCTGAAGGCTGGTGGCAGCCACTAAAGGTATTTATTGTACATCTGTGCATTCTCCTTGCCCAGAAAGTCCAGCTCCTGAGGAAGAGGGGCCCATTGGAGGTGGCCCCAGGGTCTTCAGTGCTGGAGTTCTTGTCCATCAGAATGAGCTGAAGGTAGAGCTTGAGACCC
The DNA here is from genome assembly GCF_987537825.1 of Furipterus horrens. Lineage (NCBI taxonomy): Eukaryota > Metazoa > Chordata > Mammalia > Chiroptera > Furipteridae > Furipterus > Furipterus horrens. The sequence goes on from NW_028327187.1 coordinate 86,985,476, forward strand.
TGAAAACTTTTAGTGAAATCACTATCAGGTTAGTTCTTCTACAAATGGCCCCATATTGTTGACTTTGTCATTTTACAGACCAAGACTAATTGCCTGGTCATTTAAGGTCTACATTTGGTTCAGCTGTATGTCTATCATTTGGAGATGATACACTATCATCTTTGCTTCTGAATTAAGTCTGTTGGCACAGGTTCACTATATCCATCCATACTGGAACTGGATCTCTAAAGACTCCATTTTAGAAGGTGATTGTTTACATAACTGCTTAATCTTCCTAATGGATGATCTGCATTAGAGATGGGTAAATTGAACACTTCTTCAAAAGGAGGTGTCAAGGAACTTTTCCCATGTACTGGTAAATGTGTGGAGAAGGGACTGGGGAAGACTTTGGACTCTCTCTCTGATTAGAGGGATAGGCAGTTAGCACCGAGGATTGGCCCAGGTACTATGACTATGGCATAATTTCTCAAAACCTATTTTAGATCATGTTTGTTTCACCTATCAATGTGAAGAGCAGGCAGGATAGAATCAAAGTTTTAATAAAAGCAAAACAACTTATAGCTTGCATTTTCTCTCTGCCTCTGCTCTTTCAGAGAAATAAATCAGTAGGTCTTTTTCAGTTTATCTTCATCAAGCCCTGCTAATTGTTTCCTAGTATTTCATATTCTCTTGTTGGTTTCTAAGAGACTGTTGGATTCATCCCAGGATTTTCTCAGGTAATGATCTATAATTATCAGAATTTAGCATTTCTTCCTTTTAGAAAGATGTGCAAGTCATTCCTTTCTTTTAATCCTTGGGTATTTAATTCTATCCTATAGGATAATGTCAAAGATAACAATAGCTGGTGTGTTTTTAATAACAGCTGCTAATTCATAAAATATCACGAAATGTCAAATGGTTTCATTCATATATATGTATATATTTTATTTTAATAATTTCAATTTTATATTCTTATTGTTGGTTCTGGAATTATAGAGTAGCTTTTGCTCCATCACTTAATATGAAATTTATCAGGCAATACCCTTTCACATAAACATGGACCAATAATCTCAACTTCCTCTTACCCTCTATGCCCCACCAAATAGAATCAAGCTGCCCACCCTATCCCACCTATGACTGTCACTCCTAGGACAGCAGGATTTATGAGCCTCTGCTATGCTCTTTAAAATCTGTATATAAAATATTGAGTGTGTACTTATGTCCATTTTTCTAGGGATAACTTTGGTAGTTTGTTTCATATTGTTAAATAAATCTGTTTACTAAAACCACATTAAGAGCCATTATAGAGAACATATGTCCTCTGTTACTTCAGCCCAAGCTTTATTTTCATACTAACTTACATTTGGAAATGGAGATGGTTAGAATGAGTTCATATTTTCCCTAAATGACTCTGAGTATGTGATTGTACAAATCTTTGGCTCCCTCAATGTGAAGCCCAGAAGTGTCATTCTAGGGCCCAAAATGTAGCCAGTTATTATTTAATGCTCTTATTTCAACTTGAAGTAACTAGAATATTTTTTTCCTAAGTATACTTAGGTTATCGTTTTTTTTCCTCTTCAGAAGCCATATTCCTTTTGTTTAGCAAGTCCCTTCACATAACAAATTCTTTTTTTTATGTAGTTATTCTTTACTTCCTGACTTTAATTTGGAATGACTTTCTGCATTTTGAGACTGGTAGAATTGGGTTTGGGCCAATGGTATACTTTCACCTGTCTGATGAAATTTCTTTTGTTCTTTGATTTTTATTTACACATCATGGTGGTGGGACTCTTTCAGTTGTTCTAAACTCTCAGTGCACTTCGGAATTAGCTAAGGAACTTAGAAAACCACAAAAGTCTGGCTCTATCTTCAAGGATTTTAACTCAGTTGGTTTGAGACAGGGCCTGAGTGTTGACATTTTAAAAACAAGTTTTACCAGATGATTCCAAAGTGCAACCAGAGTTAGCTACTGGTCTAATCCAGCAGGAATTGGCAAAGAGTGTTAGGTTTTTATAAAGAAATCTGTACTACCTGGCTGGGGTTTTGGCATCTCCTGTAGGGTAACCACCTCTCTTTTCTCCCTAGATGGTGCTTCTGGCCAGGTGTGAGGGGCACTGCAGCCAGGCATCACGCTCCGAGCCCTTGGTGTCCTTCAGCACTGTCCTCAAGCAGCCCTTCCGCTCTTCCTGTCACTGCTGTCGACCCCAGACCTCCAAGCTGAAAGCATTGAGGCTGCGCTGCTCAGGGGGCATCAGACTCACAGCCACCTACCGGTACATCCTCTCCTGTCACTGTGAGGAATGTGGCTCCTGAGACCTGTTGTTGAGTGGCTTCTGGATGAGACAACCTTCACCCTCTCAGCGAGGCAGCTCAATCAGGCAAGGAAGGACTGGCAAGAAAAGAGTTAAGGCAAAAAAACAAAGATGCAGGAATTCCCACAGGATTCTGCATATACTAGTAATAAAGACTCGACATGCTTGTTGACAGAGAGAGATAATCTGGGAACTTGTTGTCCATTCCTGTCTCCTTTCTCTGGTACAATTTATTTTGCTTCATTTTCAGATTCAGGCATTTTCCCTCTCAGTGCTGAATGTTGTTTGGGTCTCTAACAATTCAGCATTAGTGGGAAAGTGGGCACCCAGGCAAGAGTGGGTCAGGCTGTTACTCTTTGGTGCAGAATAGAGAAGCATTCACTTTGGAAAGTAGGAAAGCCCAGTGCTTTCTGTGACATTGTCTTTTTTTTTTTTTTTATCTTGTCATTTGGTCTAAAGTTGCCATTGCTGCTAAAGGTTCCCAATTTGAAATTCCAGGCACCAACCACGTGGATATGGTTGGCCAAGTGTGCTCACAGCCAGCTAACTGACATTCAAATAACTAACAAACAGATTCTCTTATGTGATGTGGGAACTCCTGATAGCTGTAATTATTATTCAGAAATGACTTTTGGGAAGTAAATGTGACATAAAAAATCTGTAACCTGAAGGTTCTCTCAGATAAATTATGGTAAAATTTTGTAAGGGAGCAGACTTTTAAAGACCTGCACAGATACGGATCCTGCACTGACTTTGAAAAAGGCATATATGTATTGGTGGCATGGAGAATGCACTATACTCATGCATGCAAATTAGACAACCAAGTATGAATCTATTTGTGGGTGTGCTATAGCTTTAGCCATGCCATGGGCATTTTTCTCCAACAACCACTTGGTCATGTGATGCATGCTGCCAAATGGTGGCCTGGCTCATTTTCTGAATATTTGGTTTAAATATATTTTGGTCTTTGAGACTCAAAGTTTGAATTATTCCCATATTGTGAAATAAAAGAAGGTATCATCAAAATTTTGACTGTGTTGAGTATGATTTTTTCCTACTAAATGTCTTACTTTGATGCATTCCTATGTTGTGTGTGTGTGGGGGGGTAGGGTCCAGAAGAAAGAGGGAGATAGGGTTCCAGAATTCATGGTGGGGGCATTTTTTGAAATCAATGTACTAGGGTGGTGGGGGCTTAACAAATTTGGCTTTTAGTCTCATAATTTAGTTTGTCGAATAAGCACAGCTTCCTTAAGCACTACAAAATAAAATAGAGACATCATCTCCTTTTTAATCTCTTCACTTTTCTCATAAGAGAATAAGTATTCATAAATGAAGTCTGAAGAACCAGAAGGAGGAGAAATATTTCACTAACAACGGTTTCTATATCATTGACCATCCAGTGCTCCAGGTCCAATGATACTCTGGAGCACTCAGAATATTCACAGTGCTAGCATAGTGCTATGTCTCCTTTAGGCATTTCATCACTGACCCAGACTGGCGGTCATTTTCTGGGCCAAACTTGATACCAGGCTGTCATGGCTCACCAGAGATACCATTGCACCCTATTGTTAGTACAGACAACCTGGGAATTACTTTTCCTGATGGTTTTATAAACTCTTTGGCATAGTTTTCACACATTTTTTAGAAAGCCAGCAGGGTTAAATTTTTATCTGTAGCTTTGGAACAGGAAAAACAAAAAACAAAAAACCCTAATGTTATTAAGCCTAGACCTTAATCTTAACCTTCATTATGACACAGCCACGCAGTCCACTAAATTGGAGGTTGTCTCATTCTGAAGGCAAATGTGAAATAGTGGTTTGGATTATTACATGAAGAAAAATTTTGTCATAAAAAGAATTAAATTTAATACCTAAAGTTAAATGTTTATAATTCTTAACTGGTAATGAAAGTATTAACTACTGGTCACATTTATAGCTATTCTTTCATGTCATTAATGAAAAAGTGGATATAATACTTTTAGCCTTAAAATATCTCTTTCTGGCTTTGAAAACTCAATTTTCTTTGAGAGTCACATGCCCCAAATTCCAGTATTTATTTCCTTGCTCCTGATTTGGGACTGGAGGGTGTAGTTATATGACTCATATTTTCCAAATTCCCTGGAAGCTAGAGAAAATATTTCTTTTGAATTCCATTACATGGTCTATTGTCAAAGCTTCCCCCATGGAAATGAGCAGAATAGGCTTAGCACATTAGAGAATCATAGAACAGTGATGCTAGGAGGGCCATTAAAAAGCATTAATTCCCCTTTTCCCCCAAAATAAATGAGTAAATGGAGGTCTGAAGAAACTCAGGAACTTGCCCAAAGTCTCACACTTAGTCTTGGATTTGGAACTAGTACTTAGGCATCTTGCTCCACAGTCGTGGGTGCTTCACTTCCCCCACCAGTGAAAGGACCCTCACTCTTTGTGGGATCTTGGATGCTGAATATGGTAAATAGGCTGGAAAAGGGTGCAGCGAAACAGTCATATTTAAATGGGACATATCAAGACTGAAAAAGAGGGAAAAAAGTTAAATTTTCCCTAAAGACCTAAAAATAGCCTTTGGAACTGAGAGAATTTAGACATTGTTGGATTTTAAGTTTCTATGGAATTTGTATTATATCTTTTTAAAAAGAAAACATATTTAGCCTCATGTTAATGTCTACACTTAAGGACTGAGAGAGAACCAAATGAAAACATTGATGGGTTTAAAAAGCTACTGCTGGAATGCCTAAGAAATGTTTATCCTTCCTCCTCATTTACTATGCATAAATAAAGGCATCCTAAAATATGCTGTAATCTTAGTAGTTTACATTCTAAAAATCTGTATGATAATCCGTAATTGTAGAGGGCAAGCCTCTTATAAACTGATCTCTTATTTAACATGCTTTATTGATTATACTGTTACAGTTGTCTCAATTTCTTTTCCCTTTGTTCCCCTCCGCACAGTGACCCCCCTCCCTGCAGCTGTCCCCCCCAATCCATGCCCATTGGTTGTGCATATAGTTCTTCTCAACATCTTCCTGTCTACTCCACTCCCTCCTATTATGCTTCTTAATTCCTGTACCATCTCCCTCCCTTTCCCCTCTTCCCCCTCCCTGCTGTCCTTCCCCCATAACATTCCCCATACCTATAATTCTTTACCCACTCTCATTGCCTACTTAGTTTGCCTTTGTTTTGATTCCCTAGCTTCTGTTGTTGGCTGTTCTGAGACAGTTTTCATTTTAGTGTTCATAGTTTTGATCCTCTTTCTCCTAAACAAGTCTCTTTAGCATTTCATATAACAATGGTTTGGATCTGATGAACTCCTTCAGTTTTACTTTGTCCTGGAAGCACTTTCTCTGCCCTTCTATTCTGAATGACAGCTTTGCTGGATACAGTAATTGTGGTTGCAGGTTTTTGCTTTTCATTACTTTGAATATTTCTTGCCAGTCCCTTCTTGCCTGCAGAGTTTCTTTTGAGAAATCAGCTGATAGTCTTATTGGGACCCCTTTGTATGTAATGCTCTTCTCTCTTGCTACTTTCAAGATTCTCTCTTTATCCTTAATTTTTAACATTTTGATTATAATGTGTCTTAGAACGGTTCTCCCTGGGTTCAGTGTTTCTGGAACACTTTGTGCTTCCTGGACCTGTAAGTCTGTTTCCTTCCTCAAGTTAAGGAGGTTCTGCTTCATTATTTTTTCACATAGTTTTTCAATTTCTAGTTCTTCTCTTCACCCTCTGGCAATTCTATGATTCGGATGTTGGCTGGCTTATAGCTGTCCCATAGGTTTCTGAGCCTCTCCTCATTTTCCTCAATTGTTGTTTCTTCTTTCTGTGCTGGTTGACTGTTTGTTGCTCCCCTATGTTCCAATTTGTTGATTTAATTCTTGGTTTTCTTTCTCTCACCACTTGTTTCATATGTGTTTTCATTCATTTCAACAGGACTAGCCTTCATTCCCTCCCCATCTTGTTTAAGATCTTCTGTCAGGTCTGTAAGCATTCTTATAACCAAAGCACTGAACTGTGCCTAAGAAAGATTTGCTCATCTGTTACATCAGATATATGCTGGCTGGTCAGCTGCGACACTGAGATCTCTATCATGATCTCTTTTATCCTGACAGTTTTGTGTTTGCCTTTGCTTCCTGGGCGGGGCTTTCACACCTTCTATGCTATAGGGGGCAGAGCCCCATGCACTTGTCACTACCAGGAGACCCTTCTCACCATACTGTGGCGTTTTGTGTGGGGGCAGGGGCCCAAGATGGATTCTAGCCATTTACTCTCCGCTGAGAGACCGGGAGCTTCTTCCTCCATCCCCACTCCCTCCAGCCTTCACAGTCTGAGGCAATGGGGCTTTGCCTTCCCCAGTGTTGAAATTGCGAGCTGATGGGTCTGGTCGGCAACTGAGGGTGTTCCCCAGATGTTTCTCGCCTCTTTTAAAATATGGGTGTCTGTACTTACCGCCATCCCGCTGCCGTTGCTGCAGCTGCCACTGCCAGCACAGCTTGACCTCTCTGTCCTGGCTTCACCCCTCCTACCCATCTAGACAAGCACCACTTGTTTATAACTTCATACGTTGGACTTCCATGTAGCTTTATTTTCTGGAACTTCTGGTTACTTCTGGTTTTGCGGTAGTTGTATTCCTTCTTAGTTTGTGGAGGGAGACAGAGCATGTCAGTCTAGGCCTCCATCTTGGCCAGAAGTCTCTAAACTGATCTTATCTTACTCATTTATAAGCATTTAATAATAACGAGTTAACACTGCACTGGAAGATAGAGGGGTTTATAGACTGAATTGATATCTCAGTTTACCAGACCAGTCTCCTAAGTCTCATTTATGTAAGCTTTGGAATGTTTTCCAGAAACTTGGAATGAAGAAGAAATCAACCCTTCTAAGTCCTGAGAAAATATTGGTTGATTTTCTACTGAACTCAAGTGTTTGGTAATCCACCCAGCATATTATTTTGTATTAGGTAGACCAGTCTGCACATACATTATGACTAGGAAACTGTTTAAGTTGATTTCTTCCTAGTAACCTTGGAGATATTAAGGCATAGATTTGTTTTTGGTCACTTCTTCCAGCTCCAGTAAAACATACTTTTGAGCAAGAGAGCTGCCCAGAGTAGAACACCTAATTCATTGAGAAGGCTTAGATCACAAAGGGAAGCCATATTCTGTTGATGCTGACTTCTTCATGACCTAGATGCAGCCACATCCTGTCAGACAGACATATTCATTACCTTCCAAGCTAGAACAGTTGAGAAGGTTGGATTTGGGAAAGGAGGTTCTGCACATAGCTGCTGTATCATTATATCCCCAGAAGAGTGCTTTGCTTAATAATGTCTATTTCAATGCATAAACAGGTACCCAGTAACTACTTGCTGTAGTACAGTATTTCATGAGAAAATGACATTACATGCCAACAAACCAATGTCTTTCTATAAGTCTTCACTATTTTAATAAAATGTTTTGGCATTGGACATTCTACCATAAATCTAACAGCATAGGCCTTTTCTTTCATTTGATTGTGCATGTAATTCCAAATTTCTCGTTGATTCAAGTCATTCTGTGCTCTCAAATATGAATGCCATCTTCTCATGTGGTAAACAGAACACTTTAAATTTGATTACTCGGGTGAACATGGACAAGCACCAAGGAAGGATTTATTGTCTCACCTGTAAATTTCTTCAGTGACTGTTTCAGCTGCAGAGTCACCTTGCCCAAAGGCATGCTTTCCTAAGGACGGCTCATATCCAATGAATGATAGAACTGGGGGTATAAAACCCTGGCTATTTTAGCCAATGAAAGACAATTTTAGTGGGAAAACCTGGATCCAGAGCTGTCTACTGAACTGACAGAGGCAGGCCAACTCTACTTCTCCTGCTGCCCGAGTTTGTTTCTGCCCGGCCTTCCACAGTTGCTGATCCCAAATAAATACACTTCACCACGGGATCCATCTCAGCATCTGACTCTTGGGAATCAAGCCTGGAACAGAAACGTTTATATATTTATTGGCCTATAAAAGGAAACAAGTGCATCTAAGCTATGCAGTATTGATACAGAGAGATCTGATCAAGATCACTGTGGGGAAGTAGGAGGGGCCATAGGGGGAGTTTGCTGAGTCAATGGAAAGCAGTCTAGGATGGGATTGGCTGAGAAGCTGAATGCTTCCAGAGCCAATGGAAATAAAAAGAGGGCTGGCCTTTTGGCTCGAGAGCTTTTCTGGATCCTCAGCTGGCTTTATCTCAAGCTCTGGCTCTGGCTCTGGCTTGTGCTCTCTCTAGCTCTCGCTTTCTCTTTTCCTCGAGGATGCCTCAATGATTGTGCTGCACCTGCCTGCATTTCCCAATGGACAGTATTTTGTATGGGAAGAACTCCAGGCACAGCCTAGGATCATAGTGGCCTGACAGAGGGTGGCAGGTTTATTCTTTGGGTATTCTAGAGGGAACACACTCTGAGGCAGGAGCCTGACATTCTTCTGGAATTGTGTAGCTTTTGTGTATTATGTGGTTTTAGTTTGTAAACTAACCCTATAGAAACCAAAAGGGGAAAAGCTAGGAGAACCCAAGTGTTAGAGCTTAGCCTTAGTTGCTAAACTTCAGTGATTAAAGCTGTGACTTGATAGGCTTAAGTGACTGCTTTTGAATAAAGACTCCTTTCCTTTACCACTAAATACTATCTCTGGAATTTTGCCTGGAGGGTGGCAGTGGGCAGTGGGACTTCAACTGCTGTTCAGTAAAAGTCTCATTGTGTAGCCCATAATATTTAGGGTTAAAATTAATGCTTCTACTTCACTAAATGCACAGTTTAAATATATATGCTAGCACCTACTATGTGTCAGCTAGAACACTAAATGCTGGAGATATTGAGATGAAAAAATTATGGCCATGCTTTATTATGTGCACAGGCTAGAGAGGGTAAGAGAAAACTATAATAAGTGCACTGATAACATATAGAGATAATCCATAAAGCAGATTATTATTTTATATAATTTTCAGGGGTACAGTAATACATCATCTGTATGTTGTATTGCATATTCAACATCCCAAGTTAAGTCTTTTTCAATCACCATTTATCATCCCTTTACTGCTTCCTACTTCCTCTTTACCACTAATCACCATACTGTTGCATGTGTCTATATCTTTTTTTCTTTGCTTAACCTATTTACCTTTTTCACTCAAACCCTATAGAGTATTCCCTCACTTATCATGGGTATTACGTTTTAGACCCCCCACCCCCACGATAGGTGAAAATCCACAAAGTAGAAACCTTACATTTATTTTAGTATTTATATATATTTTAAGGCTTTATAAACCCTTCCCACACACTTATAAACCATTCTCAGTCCCTTAGTAACCTTTCCCACTCCCTTAACCTTTTCCACACTTTTATAAACACTACTTATGTTCTTAAACATAATATACACTCTAAAACCTATGTAACTTTAACAACATATGTATACAGTACAGAAAATTCCACGATATGGCGAAAAATCCATGATAAATAATTAAATATAATATTTTAAAAAACCCCGCGATACAGTGAGGACACAATAAGAGAACTGCGATATAGAGGGGGACTACTGTACTGCCTCCCCTCTGACAACTGTCTGTTCTCTGTATGTATGAGTCTGTTTTTATACTGCTGAAGCCACTGTGGAAAGCAGTATAAAGTTATCTCAAAAAATTAGAAAAAAAAAACTTAATTGATATATATATATATATAACCTTTCACCTCCAAAAAGTACACATGGAACATTTTCAAAGATAGACCACATGGTAGGACACAAAACAAGCCTCAAGAAATTCAAGAAAATTGAAATTATATCAAGTATCTTCTCAGATCACAGTGCCTTGAAACTGGAAATCAACATCAAGAAAAAAACTTAAAAAATTCAAATTCATGGAGAATGAATAACATGCTATTAAATAACAAAGAGGTTAATTAACAATGACATCAGGGAAGAAATCACAAAGTTTCTGGAAACAAATGATAATGAACACACAACAGCCTAAAACCTACGGGACACAGCAAAGACAGTCCTGAGAAGAAAGCTCATAGTATTACAGCCCTACCAAAAAAGGATAGATAAATCTCAAATAAACAACCTAACCCTACAGTTACAGGAACTAGAGGAACAAAACAAACAAAGCCCAGAGTAAGTAGAAGGAAGGAAACCATCAAGATCAGAGCAGAATTAAATGACATAGAGACTAAACAAACAATTCAAAAAATCAATAAAACCAGGAGCTGTTCTTTGTAAAGATAAACAAAATTGACAAGCCTTTAACCAGACTCATCAAGAAAGATAGAGAGAGGGCCGTAACAAATAAAATCAGAAAGGAAAGAGGAGAAATCACAACCGATATCACGGAATACAAAGGATTGTAAGAAATTACTACAAACAACTCTATGACAAGAAATTTGAAAACCTGGGGTAAATGGACAAATCTCTAGAAACATAACCTTCCAAAACTGAATCAAGATGAAGCAGAAAGCCTGAATAGACCAATAAAAACTAGTGAAGTTGAAGCAGTAATCAAAAAACTCCTGGCACACAAAAGCCCTGGGACGGGTGGTCTCACAGGAGAATTTTAGAAACATTTAGTAAAGAACTAACTCCTATTCTTCTCAAACCATTCCAAAAAATCAGGAAGAGGGAAGACTCTCAAAACTTTTCTATAAGGCCAGTATTACCATAATTCCGAAACCAGGCCAAGACACAACAAAGAAAGAATACTACAGGCCAATATTGTCAACAAAATATTGGTAAACAGGATCCAGCATCAAATTATAAAGATCATACACAATGCTCAAGTGGATTCATCTCAGGGATACAAGGATGATTTAATATTGGCAAATCAATAAACGTAATACACCACATAAACAAAATGAAAGACAAAAACCACATGATCATATCAATAGATGTGGAAAAAGCATTTGATAAAGTACAACACCCATTTATGATGAAAACACTCAGAAAAGTGGGAATGGGGGAGCATACCTCAAGATAATAAAGGCAATATATGAGAAACCTGCATGAAACATCCCACTCAATGGGCAAAAACTGAAAGCTTCCCTCAAGACCAGGAACAAGACAAGGATGTTCACTCTTTCCACTTCTATTCAACATAGTTTTGGAAGTTATAGCCACAGAGATTAGAAAAGAAAAAGAAAGAAAAGGCATTCAAATTGGAAAAGAAGAAGTAAAACTGTCATTATTTGCAGATGACAGGATAGTGTACACAGAAAGCCCTATAAACACCACCAAAAAACTACTTGACCTAATAAGCAAATTTGGCAAAATAGCAGGGTATGAAGTAAATATAGAGATATCTAAGGCATTTCTGTACACCAACAATTAAATATCAGAGATAGAAACAAAAAAGAAAATACCATTTACTATAGCATGGAAAAATAAAGTACCTAGGAATAAACTTAACCAAAGAGATAAAAGACCTGTACTCGGAAAACTACATAACACTGAAGAAAGAAATTAAGGAAGATACAAATAAATGGAAGCATATGCCATGTTCATGGATGGGAAGAATCAACATCATTAAAATGTCCATACTACCCAAAGGAATTTATAGATTCAATGCAATCCCTATTAAAATACCAATGACATATTTCACAGACCTAGAACAAATACTTTAAAAATTTATATGGAACCAAAATGGAGCCCGAAGAGCCACAACAACCTTGAGGAGAAAGAACACAGTAGGAGGAATCACAGTACCTGATATCAAACTATACTACAAGGCCACTGTAATCAAAACAGCCTGGTACTGGCATTTAGACATATAAATTAATGAAACAGAATAGAGGGGCCAGAAATAAACTGAGGTCTCTATGGACAACTAATATTTGACAAAAGGGGAAGGAGTAGAAAATGGACAAAAAGGAACCTCCTCAACAAATGGTGCTGGGAGAACTGGACAGGGGCATGCAAAAAAAATGAAACTAGACCACCAACATACACCACACACCAGAATAAACTTAAGATGGATAAAAGACTTAAATGTAAGCTGTGACACCATAAAAGTCCTAGAGGAAAACATAGGCAGTAAAATTTCAGATATCTCTCGTAGCAACATTTTCATCGATATATCTCCTAGAGCAAGGGAAATAAAGGAAAGCATAAATAAATTGGACTACATCAAACTAAAGAGTTTCTGCTCGATGAAAGAAAACTATCAGACTGTTTCAATAACAGTGACCTTGTAATATAGTTTGATATCAGGTATTGTGATTTCTCCTACTGTGTTCTTCTTTCTGAAGATTGCTGAGTGTAGTTGAGGTCTTTTTTAGTTTCATATAAATTTTTAAAGTCTGTTTTTCCTAAATCTGTGAAATAAACCTATGGTACTTTTAAAGGAATTGCATTGAATTTATAAATTGCTTTGGGTAGTATGGACATTTTAATGATCTTGATTCTTCCTATCCATGAACATGATACATGCTTCCATTTATTTGTATCTTCCTTAATTTCTTTCCTCAGTGTTCTGTAGTTTTCTGAGTACAGGTCTTTTACCATTTTGTTAACTTTATTTCTAGGTATTTTATTTTTCTTGTTGCTATAGTAAATGAATTTTTCTTCTAGTTTCTATCTCTGACATTTAATTGTTGGTGTACAGAAATGTCTTTGATTCCTGAACATTAACTTTGTACCCTGCTATTTTGCCAAATTTGCTTATTAGGTTGAGTAGATTTTGGTGGAGTCTATAGGGTTTTCTGTGTACACTATCATGTCATCTGCAAATAATGACAGCTTTACTTCCTCTTTTCCAATTTGGATGCCTTTTATTTATTTATTTTTTCTTGTCTGATTGCTGTGGCTAGAACTTCCAACACTATGTTGAACAGGAGTGGAGAGAGTGGGCATCCTTGTCTTGTTCCTGATCTTAGGGTGAATACTTTCAGTTTTTGTCCATTGGGTATGATGTTGGCTTCAGGTTTCTCGTATATGGCCTTTATTATGTTGAGGTACGCTCCCCCTATTCCCACTTTGCTGAATATTTTCTTAATAAACAGGTGTTGTACTTTATCAAATGCTTTTCTAGCATCTATTGATATGATCATGTGATTTTTTCTTTCATTTTGTTTATGTGGTGTATTACATTTACTGATTTTTGATGTTAAATTATTCTTGCCTCCATGGGATGAATCCCACCTGATTATTTTGTATGATCTTTTTAATGCATTGCTCGATCCAGTTATCCAATATTTTTTTGAGGATTTTAGCATCTATGTTCATCAGTGATTTTGGCCTGTAGTTTTCTTTCTTTGTTGTATCCTGAACTGGTTTTGGAATTAGGGTAATAATACTGGCCTCAGAGAAAGAGGGGATCTTCTCTTTTCTTGGATTTTTTAGAATAGTTTGAGAAAGGTAGGAGTTAGTTCTTTCTTTAATGTTTTGTAAAATTCTCCCATACCATGCGGTTGAGGGCTTTTGTGTACTGGGAGTTTTTGATTACTGCTTCAATTTCACTAGTTGTTATCAGTCTATTCAGGCTTTCTGCTTCTTCTTGATTCAGTTTTGGAAGGTTATATGTTTCCAGAGATTTGTCCATTTCCCACAGGTTGTCAAATTTTTCGTCATATAGTTGTTTTAGTAATTTCTTACAATCCTTTCTATTTCTGTGACTCCTCCTCTTTCATTTCTCATTTTGTTATTTGGGTCCTCTCTCTTTTTTTCTTGATGAGCTTGGTTAAAGTCTTGTGATTTTGTTTATCTATTCAGAGAACCAGCTCCTGGTTTTATTGATATTTTGAATTGTTTGTTTTGTCTTGATATCATTTAATTGTTCTGGCTTGATGATTTTCTTCCTTCTACTTACTATGGGCTTTGTTTGTTGTTGTTTCTCTAGTTCTTTTTCTTATTTCTCTAGTTCTTGTTCTTGTTGTTTCTCTAGTGGTTGTTTATTTGAGATTCTTCTACCTTCCCTCTCAGGACTGCCTTCACTGTGTCCCGTAGGTTTTGGGTTGTTGTGTGTTTATTATCATTTGTTTCCAGAAACTTTTAAAATTTCTTCCTTGATGTCATTGTTAATCCATTCATTATTTAATAGCATGTTATTCATTTTTCATAAATTTGAATGTTTTTCAGTTTTTTCCCTGAGGTTAGTTTCCCGTTTCAGGTCATTATGATCTGAGAAGATACTTGATATAATTTCAATTTTCTTCAATTTTTTGAGGCCTGTTTTGTGTCCTACCATATGGTTTATTCTCGAAAAGGTTCCATGTGCACCTGAAGAGAGTGCATATTTTGCTTCTATGGGGTGAAAAGTTCTATATACGTATCAATTAAGTCTATTTGATCTAATGTGTCATTCAATGCCCCAATATCCTTAGTGTTTCTTTGCTTCAAAGATCTATCCATTGTTGATAATGGGGTGTTAAAATCCCTTACTATGAGCATGTTGCTATTGATATCCTTCTTGTAGTCTTCCAAGATTTTCCTTATGTATTTGGGTTCTCCTATGTTGGGTGTATATATGTTTACCAGGATTGTATCCTTGATGGATTGCTCCCTTAAGTATTATGAAATGTCCTCCTTTGTCTTTTTTTAATGGTATTTGTTGTGAAATCTATTTTGTCTGATATGAGTAATACTACTCCCTCTTTTTTTCATGTTCGTTTGCTTAAAAAACTTTTTTCCATCCCTTCACTTTCAGTCTGTGTAGATTTTTTGTTTTGAGGTGGATTTCATGTAAACAGCATATATTTGGGTCATATTCCGTTATCCATTCAGCTACCGTATGCCTTTTTATTGGAACATTTAATCCATTTTCATTTAAGGTTATTATTGATAGGTACTTTTTCATTGTGATTTTTTTCCCTTTGTACTTGTGTTCTTCTCTCTCTCCCTTTTTCTTCATCTTTTTAAAGCATTCCCTTTAACATCTCTTGCAATGCTAGCTTGGTGAAAATGTATCCTTTTAGCTTTCTTTTGTCTGGGAATCTCCTTATTTCACCTTCCATTTTGAACAAGAGCCTTGCTTGTTAGAGTAGTCTTGGTTGTAGGTCTTTGTTTTTCATTGCTTGAAATATTTTTTGCCATTCCCTTCTGGTTTGTACTGTTTCTGTTGTGAAATCCACTGATATTCTTATCGGATCTCCTTTGTATGTTATTTACTGTTTCTCCCTTGCTGCCTTTAGAATTTTCTCTTTGTCTTGAATGTTGTCATTTTAATTATGATGTGTCGTGAAGTGTGCCTCTTTAGGTTTCTCTTCTTTGGAACCCTTTGTGCTTCTTGGACTTTGTGACATTTTCTCTCCTCAAGTCAGGGAAGTTTTCTGTCATTACCTTTTCAAACAGGTTTTCTATACCTTGCTCCACTTCTTCTCCCTCTGGTATCCCTATGATATGGCTTTTATTACATTTCATGTTGGCTTGCAGCTTTCTGAAACCCTCTTCATTCTTGTTCAGTCTTTTTTCATTTTGTTTCACTGTCTGGGAGTTTTTTTCTATGTTGTCCTCTGACTCCCTGTTTCAATTCTCTGCTTCCTCTTGCTTAATTATTATTCCTTCTTCTGTGTTCTCCAGTTTAGAGATTGTATTCATCATTTCCTCCTGGCTCTTATTGATAGTTTCTATGTCCTTTTTAATGCTGGTGTAGTTCTCAGTAAGTTCCTTGTAGATGCACTGGAGTTCATTGTAGTTTCCCAGGCGTTCTCTGTAATTCTCCTGGAGTTTGTTGTTGTTTTATCTGAGTTTGTCAAGTTCATTGAGCTTCCTTATAACCATTCTTTTGAATTCCATGTCTGACAGTTTTCTTGCCTCTGTTTCATCTAGCATTTTTTCTGGAGATTCTTTTTTTCCTTTCATTGTGAAGGTTGTTTCCTTGTCTCCCTATTTTAGCTAATTCTTCTTGTTTGTTTTTGCTTCCTAGATTTGTCTGCTTCAATCTTCTGCCTTTGTGGTATGACCTTCTGTAATAGAAGACCCAGAGGATTCCGTGGTGCAGTCTCTTTGATCTCTTAAGCTTGCTGCACTTGGGATGCTCTTTTTGCCATTTATTTAGACTGCCTGGTTGTATTTCAGTTTTGGTTGTTGTTGTGTTTCTCTTTGGTAGATTCTTTCCTCTGGCTAGTTGATTGAGAGTCATTCTGCCTACCACATTTTGAATACTTTTGTGGAAATGCTGTTAAAACATAAACACACAACCCAGGCAAGAAACCCACACCCTCAAAAATATCCCCCACCCACAATCACACTATCAGCAGCAAATGATCCAGTTTTAGTATAGATGTAAAGAGATTAAGACTATTATATTAAAGGAAAAACAGATAAGAGTTGGCTAACTGAAAGAAAGATGACTTCTGAGAAGCAAAGTGGAAGAGTAATAATAGCAGCAAGTAGGGACAAGGCGATGTGAGACAGTAAGTAATATTTATATTGTATGTTAAAACAAGATGGAAGAGGGCAGAATGAAATGAGAGAGTGGAAGCATATAGTATTAGGTTTATACATAAGTTATATGTTACATATCTAGTGCAAGAGAGAACATAAACAAAACGAACAAAAAATAAAAAAGAAGAAGTTGAGGGAGAGAAGGTAGGAAACAGATTACAGAAAGAGCTTTTCCCCAGTACAACCTTGGGGCTATGATTGATATTGGTGGGATGGGAATGAGAGGGAAAAAAGATAGAAAGAAAAGTTTAAGAGATGTCCTAAAGAAAGGGAAGTGCATTTGAGATGACAGAGGGCATAGGTATACTATGAATGAGGAGTGAAAACCGGGATAAGGGAGGGAAAAGTTTTTTTAAATTTAAGCTGAAAGAATGGATACTAGTTGTAGTAGGAGAGAAGATAGAATTTAAGACCAAAGGAAGAAGAGGAGATTGAGTGTTAAAGTGGGATACTAAAACGGAAGGACAAAGTATGATATTTGGAATAACCTATAATATAACAAGTAGTGACTTCAAATGCATAAACTATGAAGACAAAAAAATAACTCATGAAAAATACCTCGTTAGAATTTGTCCCAGTACTATATGGTTTTTACCACTTTCTTCTCTTTTTGGATCTTCCCCTGGTTAGAATTCCATTGGTTTCATATCTTCCTTTCTGGCTGTCTGTCTGTGAGGAGAGCTAACTGGATTCTGGGGCTACTGTTCTCTTACTTATGGGTCTGCTGCAGCTCTCCGCTGTGAGTCGCACTTAGTTGGGTCCCCTCCACTGGTCCTGTGGTACCCTTTAGTGCTCTTTGATTTTGTTTAGCGATACTACTTTGCCAGCGAGCTGGTGTGCATGCCCATGGTCCTTGCCCAGTCTCAGGTCTTATTTCTGCTCCCCTTCTAAAAAAGTCTCTGTGTGGCTTCCAAAGTGCAGCATTGGTGTGCGTTTTTGTTTGGCAGAGCCTTGGTGCGTTCACACGGGTGCAGGGTTGCCTACCTGGGGGGTACCTTCCAAGTCCTGAGTTCTACCTCACCTTTCCTCTGTGTGGGCTGCTCTCTGTGGCTCAGTTCTGCATTTTTGTCTGGCAGAACCTTTGTGCACATGCCCCCGGGTACAAGGTTGCCAGCCCAGAGAGTCCCTACCAAGTCTTAATTCACAGTTTCTCGCAGTCAGGGTTGGCCTCTGTCTTCCTGTGCCTCTGACTTTTTCACAAAACCTTCTGGCTGACTCCTTCCCAGATGTTGCTGGTCAAGTCGCCTATAGTGAGAGTGCAGTTTCCAAGCAGATCCCAGCTGATGAACTGGTCAGCAGCTGCCCCTTTCCATACAGCGTAGGTGCTGTGCTGGGAAACCCGGTGACTCTGCTCGGAGAGTGCGGGCCATGGTTTCTGCCCTCCCCCACACTGCTCCCATGTTCCCGTTCCTGTTTGCCCTGTTTGAAAGCTGTTCTCACTTGCTCTCCACTCTCTGTTTGTACTCCAAGTCATTCCGCGATGTGAGCAAGCAGACAACACTGACTGCTACTTACTTTGCTGCCATCTTTAACTCCCTCAATTACTTATTCTTTACACTAATTCTACCTTTCCAGAACAGTATGACTATTGATTAGTACAATATAAACATTTTGCATAACAGCACAATTATTGATTGGTATAGTTTAATACATATTAATCATTTATCTCTTAGATTAATGTCTATTTTTCCAAAGTAGCCATCAAAGCCAGATAACTTTGTAGCAAATCTTGGATTTAAACAAAATGTAGAATATCAAATTAAAATTAGAGAGTGACATCAGAGGAATGACCGTGAGATAGATTCCCTTGGTCTCTCTCTTTGAAGTTTCAACAATCTGTATATCTACAATTCCACAAAGAATTTCTTGCCCAATACACAAACACATCTGAGAGATCCACGCATTAAAATTTTTAAAGATGGGTAAATAAGAGCAAAGTAGGGAGGCAAGAAGAGAGAAAAGCCCTTTTAGAGAAGCCATGGACACAGCACTCCCTATAGCCAGGAGCTCATGGTGGGGCTCAGCCCGGAGAGGAGAGAAATCAGGTTGGGGATGGCATTCCCCTCAGCCAGGAGGAGCAAAAAGACTCAGTGAGAATTCCTGTAGGAGTGGGCAGTACGAGATGCAGCTGAGTCCAGTAACTTGGGCAGGGACAAAACACAGAGATGTGGCCACATTGTTGCACAGTTGGCATTCCAGATGGAGAAATAAAGCTGCAGAACCTAGCCACCTTCACTTAACTTCCTAGAGCTTGCCTTCCCTCACCCTTCATATCAGGTTGCAGAGCACATTATGAATGTTTCTAGTACTACAGAAACACTTTTTCCCTGAGCAAATGTCTCACACTGTGACTAATGCCAGGGTCAGGTGGAGGCACAGAGGGGATGCTTTGGTGACCCACAGGTCACCATTGCTGTGAAGGGAAAGCAACAAAGGATGAGGCCAGGTTCCCCCAGATCACCCCATCCCCACACATCAAGGTTGTATTGCCAGCAGCATCTGGTCACAGGGGACAGCACTGGGATTTCACGTATTTAGAGCCCCATTGTCCATCATGTTCTCTGTGCAGTTGGTCCCCTGGGATAAGAATGACTAGATCACAGGGGAGGCACTCACCTTCCCAGGGAACACCCACCACCCAACAAAGATCTGAAAAGCCAGAGAAGTGGAAGAGCTAAAAAACTTGTCTCAACATCATCTACTACAAAGTGCCACTCATACATAGATGTCTAGACAGAGAAAGAATCCATCAAATACCGTGAATAACCAAGTTAAAAAGGTGTCTCAGAAAGAAAAATTTTAAATCTCCAGAAAATAAATTTAAAGACATGGAAATACTTGATTTAAATGATAGAAAGTTTAACATGGCAATTCTGAAAAATCTCAATGAGATACAATAAAACATAGATACACAGCTTAATAAACTCAGAAACAAAGTCAATGCACAAAACGAGTACTTTACCAAAGAAATTGAAACTTAAAAAAAGAACCAAATAGAAATTCTGGAAATGAAGAACTTAATAAAAGAGATCAAGAATGAACTGGTGAGCAAAGGAAATAGAACTGACCAGATGGAGGAAAAAATTAGAAATATTGAAGGTAGAAATCTAGAAATGATGCAGAGGGAAGAAGAGAGTTGAGCATTAAGAAAAATAAAAGAACTCTAAAAGAATTATCTGGACTTCCGGCCAAGATGGAGGCTTAGACGGACGCGCTAGGTCTCCGTCTACAACTAGAGAGGAATACAACTACTTCAAAGCAAAGGATAACTAGAAATTCCAGAAAATAAAACTACACGGAAGCCCAACATATGAAGTTATAAACCAGCGGCGCTCTTTGGGCAGGTAGGACGAACGAAAGGGGGCGGTGTTGTTTGCGGTCGCACCTGGGACAGCGGCGGGGAGAACAACCCCGGCTACAGTCGAACCCCCGGCAGGTCGCGACCTCAACGCTGGGGAAAGCAGCCACCACATCGCCTTGAACAGTGAGGCCCAGGGGGGCGGGAGGACGGATCCCGGTCTCCTAGCGGAATAACTGTGTGAATCCATCTTGGACCCCCGCCCCCAAAGAAAGCGCCACAGGGCTGCGAAATAGGTCGCGGACAGGCACCGGTCGCTGGCTTGTGACGACAAAGCACCACGGCACAGCAAGAAAGGCTGCCGAAGGGCGCCGGCCGCTGGGTCATTACGAGTACACAGGCACTGCCCCCTACAGTCGGCCCAAGAAAACAAAACGCATCTGTCAAAATGAGGCAGACAACTATAGAAATCCCGGTGGCACAGCTCACCAGGCAACAGATGAAGAACCTGACAGATGAACAGATAAGAAACCTGTCAGATGCTCAGTTCTGGGCCATTGTTATCAGGTGGCTTACAGAATTCACAAAAGATCTGGAAAAAGATTAGAAAGAAGCGAAAAACACTCATAACGAAAGGAACAAAACCACATATGAGACAGATGGTGAGGAAATAAAATCCAGAGTTCATTTCAACAAACCGAATATGGAGAAGGAACAAGCAGTCAACCAATGCAGCGAGAGGAAATGGGAAGCAACGATGAGAGGATCAGAAACCTCTGGGACAGCTATAAAAGGCCCAACATAAGAATCATTGGTTTGCCAGAGAGCGAGGAAGATGAACTAGAACTTGAAAAAGTGAGTGAAAATATAATAAAGGAGAACTTCCCAGACTTGGGGAAGGAAATAGACTTACAGGTCCAGGAAGCACAGAGAGTTCCAAAAAAACTGGACCCAGGGAGAACTACTCCAAGACACATTATAATCAAAATGTCAAAAATTAAAGATAGAGAATCTTAAAAGCAGCAAGAGAGAAGAAAAGAATTATGTACAAAGGGGTCCCAATTAGACTATCAGCTGACTTCTCAAGGGAGACCCTGCAGGCAAGAAGGGACTGGCAAGAAATATTCAAAGTAATGAAAATCCAAAACCTACAACCACGAATACTCTATCCAGCGAAATTGTCATTCAGAATAGAAGGACAGAGAAAGTGTTTCCAGGACAAAATAAAACTGAAAGAGTTCATTAGATCCAAACCACTGTTATATGAGATGTTAAAGGGACTGGTTTAGAAAAAGGAGGATCAAGACAATGAAATCTAAAATGAAAACTGCATCACAAGAAACAACAGAAGCTAGGGAATTGAAACAAAGGCAAACTAAACAGGCAACGAGAGTGGAAAAAGAACTATAGGTACGGGGAACATATTGGGGGGAGGTCAACAGGGAGGGGGAATGGGGAGAGGGAGGGAGATGATATAGGAATTAAGGATCATGGTAGGAGGGAATGGAATAGACAGAGAGAGGTTGAGAAGAACTGTATGCACAACTAATGGACATGATCTAAAAGGGGGGGACAACTGGAGGGAGGGGGGCCACCGGGTGGAGGGGAGCAGAGGGAAGTGAAATTGGCACAAATGTAATATTATAATCAATAAAACACGTTAAAAAAATAAATAAAAGAATTATCTGACTCCATCAGAAAAAGCAATATAAGGATAATAAGAATATCAGAAGAAGAAGAGAGGGAGAAGAGAACAGAGAGCCTATTCAAACAAATCATTGATGAGAAACTCCCAAACCTATGCAAAAGGCTAGATCCTTGAATATAGGAAGCACTCAGAACACCTAATTAGGTTAATCCAGACGGGCTTCTCAGAGGCACATTATATTAAAACCGTCAAAATTTTATGACAAAGAAAGAATTCTCAAGGCAGCCAGGGAATAAAAGGAAGTAATCTATAAAGGAAAGCCCATTAAGTTATCATCAGACTTCTCAGCAGAAACTCTACAAGCCAAAAAATAGTGGAATCAAATATTCAAACTATTGAAAGAGATAAATTACCAGCCAAGAATAACATACCCAGCAAAGTTATCCTTTAAATATGAAGGAGTAATAAAGACTTTTCCAGACATAGAGAAGGAGAGGGAATTCATCACCAGAAAACCTCAATGGTAGGAAATACTCAAGGAGGTTATTCTACCTGAAGCAAGGAACAAAAAATCACAAAAACTATGCATAAAATCACCAGCAAACTTACAACATAAACTAGGATAATTTGTGACAACAAAAACAGAAAAGGGGGATGGGATAAAAGTCTAAATTTGCAAAGGAGAATGGAGCTCAGACGTTTTCAAAAGAAAGAGGACTACTGTATACATGAAAGTTTCTTTTCCATAAATCTGATTGTAATTCCACACACACACGCACACACACACACACACACCAAAAACTGAAGCACATGGCTTAAACAAAGAGGGAGAAGAAGAAATAAGTATGAACTACCATCAAACAAAAACAGCAATCAGAAACACAAAGGAAAAGAATCAATGGAGGAGAGAAACAAGATGGCGGAGGAGTAAGTGGAAGCTACACTAACTTCCTCCCAGAACTAGTCTGGATTTACAACGTAATTTTGGAGAAATCATCTGGAATAACCAACCGAACACCAGTTGGAGAGAAGTCTTATAACCACGGAGAGACAGAAAAGGCCGCTACATCACAACGTGACCGGTAGGGAGTGCGGAGACGCGGAAGGGGCTGGCTGGCGTCACACGGGTAGCAGCTGAAGGGACTGAGAAACAGCTCAGCAGCCGGGGGTTCCCCCTGAGAAGGGCAGGGTCTAAACCCCCAGCTGGGCTTCCCAGCCTACAGCAACAAAGTGGAAAGTAAAATAGTATCCAGCTGAGAAAAATGAAAAGCCACAGGGTTTCTTGCTAGCCGGAGAGAAACAGCTGAAGAAAAAGAGCTCTTAAGCGGATCACATATGAAAATATTTTGGCCCCCACTTACCCTGGGCACAAGCAGAGGGAAGACAGAGAGGACTGGAAATGCTTGGGGAGAGTTTGGTGTGGTGGCTTTGAGGGGAGAGCTGGGGAAGCAGCCGGCTGGGTCCCAGTGCTGACTCATCCCCACACTGCAGGCAGACCATTCCCAGCCAAGTGGCGTCAGCCTGAGGGGAAGCAAAGGCCCTGCCTACAGGAATTAAGCTGCCACACCCACGGTCCTTAAGCCTGAGAGCTAATCACAGATTGAATAGATTAACAACTAAGAAGCCAGACAAAGGCAGTAGATCCCTGGAAGTCTCCAACAGGCTGCCTAGGCCCAGATTGGTACAGGATCTGATGCCACCAGGGGCAGATCCAGGAAGTGCAGATCATTCTAAGAAGTACCAACAAACAATAGGAGTCACAAAAATGGGGAGACAGAGAAACAACCCCCCATCGAAAGGAAAGGTAGAGTCCCCAGAAAGAATGCTAAATGAAATAGAGGGGAGCCAACTATCAGATATGGAATTGAAAGCATGTATTATAGAGAAGCTCAATGAGCTCAGCGGAAACTACAAAGAACTCCAGAAAAACTACAGTGAACTCCAGAAGAACTATAAGGAACTTACTGAGAATTATACCAGCATCAAAAAGGACATGGAAGCTATCAATAAGAGCCAGGAGGAAATGAAGAATACGATCTCTGAATTGAAGAACACAGTAGAAGGAATTAAAAGCAGGCTAGAGGAAGCAGAAGATCGGATCAGCGAGCTGGAGGACAACGTAGACAAAAACTCACAGACAGTGCAACAAAATGAAAAAAGGCTGAACAAGACTGAAGAGGCTCTAAGACAGCTGCAGGACAACATGAAACGTAATAATATCCGTATCATAGGAATTCCAGAAGGAGAAGAAGAAGAGCAAGGAATAGAAAACCTCTTTGAAAAACTAAAGACAGAAAACTTCCCTAACATGAAGAGAGAAAGAATCATGCAAGTCCAGGAAGCACAGAGGGTCCCAATGAAGATGAACCCCAACAGGCCCACTTCAAGACACATCATAATTAAAATGCCAACATTCAAAGACAAAGAGAGAATCCTAAAAGCAGCAAGAGAGAAAGAACTAACAACATACAAGGGAGCTCCAATAAGGCTATCATCAGATTTCTCAGCAGAAACACTGCAAGCCAGAAGGGAATGGCAAAATATATTCCAAGTAATGAAAAACAAAGGCCTACAACCAAGAATACTCTACCCAGCAAGGCTCTCATTCAAAATGGAAGGTGAAATAAGGAGTTTCCAAGACAAAAGAAGGTTAAAAGAATACATCTCCACCAAACCAGTATTGCAAGAGATGCTAAAGGGTCTGCTTTAAGAAGATGAAGAAACAGAGAGAGAGAGAGGAACATGAGTACAAAGGGGGAAAATGACAATGAATAAGTACTGAAAGAAAGAAGGAACTTCTACCATTTGTAACAACATGATTGGAACTAGAGAGAATTACGCTTAGCGAAATAAGCCAGGCAACAAAAGAAAATTACCTTATGATATCACCTGTTAAAGGAAACTAATGAACAACACAAATAAATGAGCAAAATAGAACCAGAGGTATGTAAACGAGGAATAAACTAACAGTAACAAAGGGGGAGATGGGAGGGAGAGAAGTGGTAAGAAGGGGAAGGGTCTAGTCAAAGAACATGTATAAATGACCCATGGACATGGACAACTGGGTGGGGACTGAATGTGGGAGAAGGGAGGGACAGGGTGCAGAGAAGCAAGAGGGGGAAAAAAGTGAGACAACTGTAATGGAAAAACAAACAAACAGAAAAATTTTTAGTGGGGGGAAAAATAAAAATAAAAAGAATATAAATGCAAGTTCAGTGAATATTAGAAGGACAAGGGTTTTCCTTCACACTGTATATATTTTCTCCCTATCTGATCCCTCCAGAATTTGGCATTCTAAAGAAGTAAGTAATGACCTAAGTTTCTTTGCATAAAACTAATAAGACCAGTTGTTAATAACGATTTTTTTGACTAAGACTTTGACTGGAATGTCATGCCTAAAGGAGACATGCTTGGGCTTTGGTTGTTACCAAAAAGCCCTGAGCAACTGGGACTGGCCTTCAAAGGTAATAAAAGTCCATGAGATAAAAGGCCTGGTACCTTGGATGGATGAGCGGTCCATAGCAATCTTTCCAGGGAAGGAACGAAGGTTGTTTTCCTGAAAGATGGCTAGAAGGGACCTTTAAGGCACAATGGAAAACCAGAAGGACCTGGAAAAGACAGGTGTTTACAGGCAATGCTGAATGCCAGGTATGTGGCTCAGCTTCTATGCCCTGAAGGGCAGACTGAAGGTCACCCTAAATGTTCCTTGCGTAAGTTCCAGCAAAGCAGAACTAAAGATCATAACTGATCATTTGCTGCTCTTGTTGTGTTTATGCAAATGAACAGGATAAATTAAAAATGAACTTAATGCAGTTCCTTTAATGACAAGGAGGGTAATCTTAGGGAGAAAAATCAAGATTCAAGGAAGATCACAATGCCCAGTGGTAGACTATAAAGTAGTGCAGCTAACCATCTTTAAAGTTTCTTTTCATTTAAAATTTGTTTTCATTTGAAAGTTAAACTATGTCTGTGGCATTATCAAAGATGTTTAATTTACAGGCAAGAAGAATGTCAAATGCCTTGCAACTGGATGTCTTTCAGATAAGACAATCCTACAGATCTATAAACTTGTGTGGGGGTTATGTTACATAAATTAACATGTGTTTTCTGTTTTCAAAGGGCATAAGCCTACGATCTCATTACCTGAGTGATTGTCTGTATGTATAGGCCTCACTTAATCCTGTCTGCATTGCTGCCTCCTGAGACTCAATGGTTTGGCTGAACTAAGTGGCTGAGTTGGTGAAGAATGGGGTGGTCTGTGGGCTTCACTTTAAAACTGGTTTCTCTTTTCTATTCTAATGGCTTGGACAGAAAGAGCCCAGAGGCCTGAGAGGGGGGATACCTAAAATATTTCCCTCAGTCCAAACTAAGTATAATGGGCAAAAGGGTTTTGGACAGGTGAGATGTACCTGGCGTACCTTCCTCCAAAGAAACCCTTCTTTTCCCTAATGTGGGACATTGAAATATTAATACCTGTCTTTTGTCATCTAGTGGTTATGGATTGAATGATGTCCTTTAACCCTATTGCCCCCAGAATACAACAAGGATGCCAGCCTGTTAAACCAAGCATGCTGTTGTCCAGAGACAGCCAACCAACCTGGAGTCTGCACGATCCTTCCCCTTGTGGGAAGGCCACCCTCCCCTCCACACCCCCACTCTTATTAGGGATTTCTTGACCCAAGGGTAGGTAGGACGATGACCATGTTCAGCTTGAAGCAGCTAGAGGAGCTCGAGACCTTCGTCCATTGTCCTTTATAAGATTGTAAAGGGTCTCAAGTCTGAGAGGGAGGGATTGTTTTTTTTAATTGTTAAAATATTTAACTAATTAATTAATTATTTAAAAAGAAAAGAAGAATATATGAAAGGGTGAGCCATGGGCATGGACTTGGGGAGGGGATTATCGGGGAAGGGGGTTGCTGGGCGGAGGGAAGCAAAGGGGAAAAAATTGGAACTATTGTAACAATATAATCAATAAAATATACTTAAAAAAAAAAAGAATCAATGGAGGCACAGAACCACCAGAAAACGTAAAGAGATAGACAATAGATAGATAGATGATAGATAGATAGATAGATAGATAGATAGATAGATAGATAGATAGATAGATAGATAAAGGGGCTATAGTAAATCTTCATACATCAATAATTACCCTAGATGTAAATGGACTGAATTCACCAATAAAAAATCACAGAGTAGCAGATTGGATCTAGAAACAAAACCTAACCACATACTGCCTTCAGGAGACACATTCAAACTGTAGAGACAAAGATAGACTCCAAGTGAAAGGGTGGAAAATGATTCTCTAAACAAATAGCATCCACAGAAAAGCATGTGTAGCCATATTTATATATGACAAAATAGATGTCAAGATAACAAAGGTAACAAAAGACAAAAATGGACATTCTATAATGAAAAGGAGACACTACATCAAGAGGCCATCACTTTTAAATGTGTATATTAATACATCCAATCATGGAGCACTGAAATATATAAAGTAACCACTAACTGAACTAAACACAGCTATAGTAGGGGAATTACATATTCTATTGACAGCTTTAGATGCATCATCCAAACAGAAAATCACTAAAGAAATATTGACCTTAAATGAAAGACAAGTTACTAAAGACATCACAAAAATACAAAGGACTGTACCAGAATACTATAAAAGACTGTATGCTATGAAATTCAATAACCTAGAAGAAATGGATAAGTTCCTAGAACTATATAACCTTCCTAGGCTTAATCATGAACTGGAAAATCTAAATAGATTGATCAATGGTGAGGAAATAAAAATAACCATTAAAAACCTTCCATAAAAGTCCAGGACAAGATGGCTTCATTAGTGAATTCTATCAAACATTCAAAGAAAATTTGATACTTAGGCTTCTTAAACTCTTCCAAAAAATTAAAGAAGAGGCAATACTTCCTAACACATTTTATGAGGCTAATATAACCTTGGTATCAAAGCCTGGCAAAAATAACACACACACACACACACACACAATTACAAACCAATGTCTCTGATGAATACAGATGCAAAAATCCTAAACAAAATACTAGCAAATCAAATGTAACAATACATTAAAAATACAATACACTACAATCAAGTGAGTTTTACTCCAAGGGTAAAAGGATGGTTCAACATACACAAATCGGTCAATGTAATATACCACATTAACAAAACAAAGAATAAAAATCATATGGTTTATAAATAGGTGTAGAAAAAGCATGTGATAAGATACAACATCCATTTATGATTAAAACACTTAATAAAATAGGTATAGAAGGAATGTACCTCAACATAATGAAGGGCATATATGACAAACTCTCAGCTAATATCATACTCAATGGTGAAAAACTGAAAGCTTTTCCTCTAAAATCAGAAAGAAGACAAAGCTGTTCACTCTCACCACTCTTATCCAATATGCATGGGAAGTCTTAGCTACAGCAATAAGGCAAGAGAAATAAATAAAAGACATCCAAATTGGGACTGAAGAAGTCAGTGTCACTTTTTGCAGATGACATGATTCTTTGTATAGAAAACCCTAAAGATTCCACACACAAAAAAAACTATTAGAAACAATAAACAAATAAAGTTGCAGGATACAAATCAATGTAAAAAAATCCTCTGCATTCCTATACACTAACAATGAAATTTTAGAAAAAGAAATTTAAAAAATTGGAAAATTACAATTCTGTTACCTAAACTCGTGCTGTGCAAATGAGTGAGAAGGGACGGAGGTAATTCAATGGTGGGAAGATAGGTCAAACATACCTTTGTTTTTGTTCATAGAGGTCACGGATATATGCTGGGAGTCATTGAGAGGAAAGGGAGCAGCACAGCCTTTTAGGCAGAGTACTCATTCATAATTAAGCTGTTTAGTTGAAGGGCCATCAAAGGAAAACTTCAAATACCCTGACAGCAAAGCCATCTGTGCTAAAAAGCAGAAGAAGGTCATGCAATGGAAACACAGGGCCAATGGCAGATACTCAGCAAGACCTGAGCAGAGAGAATATTTTGAAAGACAAAAGCAAAAGCCTGGACTGTGTGTGTGAGGAACCTGGCAAGTATTTCTTAGGTCTAAGGCTCAGAATTTATCACTGGGGTCTGTGCTGGTGTACCAGAAACTTAAGCCTTTTTTTGTGTACTGTGTGCTTCAAACAGGAGACTGAGTTTAAAATAATAATCCAATGACATCACTCATGGAATATTCATTCTTCATTGGTATTGTGATAGGCATGATTGATATAGTATCCAGTTTAATCTTCTCAATAACTTTGTTGTTAATAGCATTTTTCAGACTAGTAAACCAAAAGTAGAAAGGTTGAATGAATGATTGCTCCAAGTTTCGCAACCAATAATGGGCAGAGACAAACCGACCACAAACTTCTACTAAGCTTAAGATTTTTTTCTCCATCCATTTGCAGTTTTTGCACCTACCTAGATTTGACCTTCAGACAAGACATGTTCCTACTGGATGACTGCATCAGAGGGCCTGGGTCCGGATCAGAGATCAATCTTTTCTAAAAATCTCCTACCACTCAAGTATTTTAAAGCCAGCCCCTATTTCTAAAAGGTTCTTGGGAGCTTATGGGGAATATAGGGACTCCAGTTAACACCTTGGGCCCAATAAACTTCCCAAAGAAACTTTAAGTGAGGCTCCTTTTGGCCTTGAATCTGAAGGATTTGAGTGAAACTCAGCTGAACTTAAAAACTCCTTAACAGAAACCTGCCTATATCATTTTATTTTGCTCCTTGCAATGATATGAAGTACAGATATGAGACTAGACCATTTAATCGCCTTCCCAGAACCCAGGGCTACACTAATAGTAGAATAGGAGACACTCTTAGAGATAATTTAGTTAACCTTATTTTATGTATTAGGAGCTCAGAGAAATTTAGGTCTCAAACCTAGCAAATGGCAACACAGGGCTGGAGCTCCCATCTCTGCTGCGAAGACTATTGGTTGATTGTCCCATCCTCTCCCCCTAACTGCATCCCTTCATCCCCCACCCCCATGCTCCTGGTTAGGTTCAGATTAGGCCCACTGGCAGAGTAAGTTCCCTGAGCTAAAGAATAACATGTATATACACAAGAAAGCAAGCCAACACAGCTTCTGATAAACACGGCCTCCTCTTTCAAACACTGTAGTGCTTGTAGGCAAGCACTACATTTGACATGTACCTCTCTGAGAATATAACGGTGACACACACATGTCATGCCATGGTGGCCTACTGTTTCATTCTAGGTAAGCAAAATTTTTCACAGTGTCAACCCTCCAAAGAATTATTTCATCATAGCAGATAGCACTTTGAGCAACATTCACACTGGCAAGACATTTGGTATGCAGCCTTTAGATGGTGCTAATGTTCTACTATAACAATAGTCTGCAAGAACGCTTTATGCTCAGAATCAAGGTGGTGGAATGACTTTGAGAAGCTAGCTATACTTCAAATTTCCTGTGCCAGATTCTGGGAACATACACATTTTGGAGGATCTTGATAAAAATACATTTTGGGGGCTTTTGTTGCCACAGCAAAGTTTTGGTAACACTAAATGTACCAGACTACTCTAGGCAGGTCTCATGAATCCATGTCATCAGTCAGTACTTTAAATATAAATACACATCTTCAAAATTCAAATTTATCTTGTATCTCTGTGTATTGATTAGAGCTTGTGATGATTTTTGTTCATAATGTCACTAGATTGTATGATGAAACCATTTATTTTGTGTGACAGTTTTCTTCAGGAAAGCCTCATTCATTCACTTAAAAAAGAACTGGTAAAACCTAGATCATTCATTTTTTTTTTCTGACTCTGAAAAGGGTGGTGGAGAAAAACACACTATACCATAGCAACCTTTTTACAGCATACTCTTATGTCTCATTTCTTCTCTTTTCCACACGTTGTGAGTTCCTGAGGCCCCATTTGTAGCATAATCCTGCCAAAAAAATGCAATGTTTTGCTATCGAGTTTTTCTTTGGCGTTGCAACAGGTGACTAGCTGTGTCACAGTGGCATTTTAGCCCTGGATATTGTTGACATTTTCTCTGTAGAGAAGACAATAATTTCTTGTCCATCACATGTGGGAGCTGACAGATGTTCCCTAAGTACCATGTCTTATGGATGTGTGTGTGTGCGTGTGTGTGTGTGTGTGTGTGTGTGTGTGTGTGTGTGTGTGTGTGAGGGAGCAGGGAGGAGTGAAAGTCAGAAGGGAGGTGAAGTTCCCAACCAGATCATCTGATGAGAAAAAGTTTTGGAGAATCACTGTTGCAGACCTCCGACCAGCAGGGTCCACGGCATTGTGGATGAAATTAATAAATGCACATGAACTGTAAGAATCCTGTGGAGAAGAGGGGAAAAAACTGGCCACTTTCTAAAGGAGAAAGTGCAGTTTCCCCCGGCCTCAACAGGCTTTTATTAATTCTTTAGGTGGATTACATCCAAGAAAGTTATGAATCATTGTGCCAATTATTGCCTTATATGATTATTACTTTTATATAATAGGGAAAAGAATGTTACACATGCATGGATGATAAGAATAACTCATCTAGCCACATCCCGTTCTTGAAAATCAGCCCAGAATAGACCCTAATAAACTGCTTCAAGGTTACACACTGAACATCTGTTGCTTTCAGCCTAGGATGAGAGGGTCCTTTGGCAGAAAGCAAGCTTTTAAGCTATTATAGAAATGCAGGTCTGGTTCCCCACAGGAAAACCGGTGTGTGGAGTGGGTTTTGTGTGCCACCACGCTCCCAGTGGTTTTCCAAATCTGGCACTGAGCTACATTTGCCATCACCAAGCACCCCAGCTTCCCATACCACCCCCCTTGTTTTTAGTTAAATCAGTCTCAGTAGTGAGACCTACAGAGCTTGCTACTTGCTGATCCCTCTTACAACTATGGGAGAATAATTTGAAAATGTAGCGAAGCATACAGAGTGTTGTTAAAACCAATAAACTGGCAACTCCGAGGAGCCAAATTTTTAGGTTAAACCCATCAAACCAATTTCTGGGGTTTAGTTAGCTGAGATTATCACAGAGGGTTTGAAAAACCTCTTGCTTAGTGAGCTGCTTAATGTCCATAAGTTGTTGATGGAGTTTAAATTGTAGCCAATCAATTCGGCCTTTTAGGATGGTGGAAAAGGCACCCGGTAAATGATGTTGTATGTCAGCCCAAGAATGCTGACTAGAGTTCTATTTCAGTGGGGTGACATACAGTCTTGAGAACTTGGGGTCATAGGTGAGCTGTTGTCTAGTGACCAGGGCATTCTGTCCTTCTCACAGCTACAGTACAGTCGATTTCATGGCTGAGAGTTGGGCCTGGATTTCTTAATCAATACAGGTCTGCAATAGGACATCACAGGGACCAGTATATTGTTTAACCAGTGGCTGCTCTGGGTTTGGAGTCTTTCACGTCTTAGTAAGACTTGGTCCTCTGGTTGGAACAGTTGCAGAGGCTTCTTAGGTGGATAGGTAAACCTGCATTGAACAAAATTGTGCAAAATGGTTAATTTACATAATAACTCATAAACTGGACTTTGAGTCTGTAAGACTGTGAGTCACCCAGTTATCGGGCTTTTGCTGGAATAATACTTCATCTTTGATGAGGTTATAAACCTAGGACTTTCTGCGTGTAAAGCAGTGACAAGCCTATTTTTGTAAAATATCAAGGCAGAATTAAGGGGTTAACCAGTGGCAGCTATCCCCTTGGAGGGAGTTGGGAGGTAGAGTGTTCTCCCATTTCTGCTAGAAAAAGAGAAACTTCTTTATATTTGGTGATTACTGCATTCCTTTAGTGTGTTTAAAAGTGGGCCGTTTTTATTATTTAGTGATTTTTTTATAGCTTCACAGAGGCTAGAGAAGAGGCAGGGAGGTACTAAGCTTTAAACTATTATAGAAATGCAGGTCTGGTTCCCCACGGGAAAACCGGTGTGTGGAGTGGGTCCTGTGTGCCGCCTCGCTCCCAGTGGTTTTCCAAATCTGGCGCTGAGCTACATTTGTCACCACCAAGCACCCTGGCTTCCCATAGTCATGATAGCATTTTTCTAATGTTTGAAATTCTATTACAGTGAAAAAAATTAATTTGTCCAGAAAGATCATGTAATGGACAGAATTAGATATGAAGGTATGGAAATCTTTGGGAGATAGATTTTAACTCAATTTCAGCAAGACTTCTTTTTTAGTTAAAGAAACCTCTAACTTACAGAAGAGTTGCAAGAAGTACAAAGAATGCATGTAGGCTGTTTACCTAGGTTCCTCAATTTTTAATATTTTGCCACATTTGCTTTATCTATCTCATGTATGCATTTATATTTTCTGGAATCATCTGAGAGTAAATGGAATTATAATATTCTTATATTCCTTAAGTATTTAATTATGCATTTCCTAAGAATAAGAACAGTTCCTTACATAACCAGAATAAAATTATATATTCCATACTCAGATTTCAGCAGTTGTCTCATTGATGTCCTTTATAGTAGTATTTTTCCCTCAGATCCAGGGTCCTCTAGGATCCATTTTTGGTTATGTTAATAAGTATGAACTTTTAAAGATTTAAGATCTTCATAAATGAAAGGGGCTGTACCAAACATCAAATTTTAAATATCGGCTTGGCATGTACATCATATACAGCTTACTAGCTTAGGTGAGTGGCAGAATAAATGACCTATTTAAATAAATAACCTAAATAACCAAAAACCTTTATGGCTAATGTGTTTTGTGTCCTATGTATAAAACTTTTCTGCCCCAAACTCATGAAAATATGCTCTTATCTCTTCTGGAAGCTTTATAGTTACAGGTTTTGCATTTAAGTTTATAATATATTCCAATAATTCTTTTGTGAATGAAGTGAAGTAGGGGTCAGAGTTCTTTTTTTTCTATACAATCATCCCAGTTCCATTGCGTTAGAACATTAGCACCCTGCTGATCATCAGGTATATTTCATAGATGAAGAGATTTGACATAAGAGATTTTGCCAAAAAGTTGCAGCCAGATATAGGCCTGGGCAGAGATGGCATTGTATTGGGAAGGTGCTGTCAGAGGAGGGGCAGAAGGATGGCATCCCTTTGTCTTGAATATCAGTGGTTGTGGATTAGTTCTGAGAGTCTAAGGTGTCACTGCTATATTTCAGAACACAAGAGACTTTATTGTGTTAGGAAACACTTATCACTGGCCTGGCCACTTAGAATCTAGCAGTGCTGCAAAGCTAATAATGCATAGGTAGAAATTCTGAGATGGATTTTATTTGCAAAGGACATAATACTGTATGAGTTCATTTCAGCATGGGCTTAGTCAGAGAAGACAATCTGAGACCTGATGGAAGTGCAGGAGGGAACCAGGTGAAGAGGACAGTTAAGATGGCACCAGCCTTTGTGGGAGGATGACATGGAAAGACAGGCAGGGAATGACTTGCATCTCCAGGGTCTTTGCACTGTGCTAAGAATTTTAGACTTGATTTTAGGTGCATTGTGAAGCTTTGAAAAATTTTAAGTGCTATTGACTTTTCTGTCCAAGGAGTTTTCATGCAAAGAATGATATTCTTACAGTTATATGTGTCTTCCTTTTAAATTTGTCAAAGTAACATATATACAAACCTATATTTTTAAGTTCAATTTATTATAGTTATAACGTTAATGATTTTTGTATAATAAAAAGAATAACCAATTTAGACTTCTGGCCAAGATGGAGGCTTAGACGGACATGCTTGGTCTCCCTCTACAACTAGAGCGGAATACAATTACCTCAAAATAAAAGATAACTAGAAATTGCAGAAAATAAAACTACACAGAAGCCCAACGTATAAAGTTATAAACCAGCGGCGCTCATACAGCAGGTAAGAGGAGCGAAGGTGGGCAGTGCTGTTTACGGTGGCACCAGGGACAGTGGCAGGGAGAGCAGTCCTGGCTGCAGACGAGCCCCAGCAGCTCCCGACCCCAACGCTGGGAAAAGCAGCCACCGCCTTGCCTCAGACAGTGAGGCCCAGAGGGCGGGAGGATGGACCCAAGTCTCCCAGTGGAGAATAATGGCAGGAATCCATCTTGGACCCCCGCCCCCACACAAAGTGCCACAGCGCGGCGAAAAAGGTTGCGGGTTGCCGCCGGTCGCTGGGTTGTGATGAGTACACAGGCACTGCCCCCTATAGCCAGCCCAAGAAAGCAAAATGCATCTGTCAAAATGAGGCAGACAACTACAGAAATCCCGGTGGCACAGCTCACCAGGCAACAGATGAAGAATCTGACAGATGAACAAATAAGAAACCTGTCAGAGGCTCAGTTCAGGGCCATTGTTATCGGGTGGCTTACAGAATTAACAAAAGATTTGGAAAAAGATGAGAAAGGATTGAAAAACACCCATACTGAAAAGAACAAAACCACAGAAGAGAACATGGTGAGAAAATAAAACCCAGAGTTCAAATCAACAAACTGGAACATAGAGAAGGAACAAACAGTCAACAAGTGCGGAGAGAGAAAACAGGAAGCAAGGAAAGTGAGAAGAGGATCAGAAACCTCTGGGACAGCTATAAGAGGCCAAACATAAGAATAATAGGATTGCCAGAGGGCGAAGAAGAACTAGAAATAGAAAAATTATGTGAAAAAATAATAAAGCAGAACTTCCCAAACTTGGGGAAGGAAATAGACTTACAGGTCCAGGAAGCACAGAGAGTTCCAGAAAAACTGGACCCAGGGAGAACCACTCCAAGACACATTATAATCAAAATGTCAAAAGTTAAAGATAAAGAGAGAATCTTAAAAGCAGCAAGAGAGAAGAAAAGAATCATGTACAAAGGGGTCCCAATTAGACTATCAGCTGACTTCTCAAGGGAGACCCTGCAGGCAAGAAGGGACTGGCAAGAAATATTCAAAGTAATGAAAAGCAAAAACCTACAATCGTGAATACTCTATTCAGTGAAATTGTCATTCAGAATAGAAGGGCAGAGAAAGTGCTTCCAGGACAAAATAAAACGGAAGGAGTTCATTAGATCCAAACCACTGTTATATGAGATGTTAAAGGGACTGGTTTAGAAAAAGGAGGATCAAAACTATGAACACTAAAATGAAAACTGCATCACAAGAAACAACAACAGAAGCTAGGGAATTGAAACAAAGGCAAACTAAATAGGCAACGAGAGTGCAAAAAGAACTGTAGGTATGGGGAACATATTGGGGGGAGGTCATCAGGGAAGGATAAGGGAGGGAGATGGTACAGGAATTAAGAAGCATAGTAGGAGGGAATGGAGTAGACAGGAAGAGGCTGAGAAGAACTATATGCACAACCAATGGACATGGACTAAAAGTGGGGGACAACTGGAGGGAGGGGGGCCACCAGGTGGAGGGGAGCATAGGGAAGGGAAATTGGGACAATGTAACAGTATAATCAATAAAACATATTTAAAAAAAAGAATAACCAATTTAATTGGTTATTTGATTAATGTGGATTTTGTTCATAAATTTGACAAATCAAATTCTCCTAAATCTATAACACCAGTTCCATCTTTAATTAATCAAATTACCTCAGGTATTTTAAATTACATTTACAAATTTAATGTATTTGGTTTTCCCACATTTACAAAGGCAGACTCACAAATGTAACATGAAAAAACCTGCCTAAAATTTAATAGATCAAATCCTCTTAAGCATTTCAAGGATCTTTAAAAAAAAAAGAGAAAGAGAAGCCTGCTTGAAACACCACAAGGAATAAGCAAGGCAGGGTAGGCAAACAAAACATGTTTAGGATTGAATAATTTGAATAATTTTAGCAGGCTCTGGGATATAGGATGGTCCTTAATTGTCTGGTACTTAGCCCTGTAGTGATTTAGGGCAGAGGGATATGGTCCTGGACTACAGGATACTGATAAAAAGAGGTAGATAGTGAGTATAGACTCAGGATTGGTTGGTTTGCAGTAAGTTGTTTGCTATTTCTAGGAATTAGCTAATATAAGGAGGGCCAATCCCTTCCTGAGTCCTCAAGGCCCCAAGATGTTAGAACATCATCAAATATAAAAATTAAAAAAACAGGGCTGCTATGAACATAGGGGTGCATAAGTTTTTTTGAATTAGCTAAGTGCTGGGAACAGCCTAAGTGCCCATCTGTGGATGAGTGGATCAAAAAACAGTGGTACATCTACACAATGGAATACTATGTAGCAGAAAGAAAGAAGGAACTCCTGCCATTTGCGACAACATGGATGGAACTAGAGAGAATTATGCTTAGTGAAATAAGCCAGGCAAAGAAAGCAAAATACCATATGATATCACCCAATACAGGAAACTAAAGAGCAACACAAACAAACGAACTAAATAGGCAAAGACTAGAATAGTAGTCAGTAGGGGGGGAGGGGGGAGGGAGAGAAGGGGATAAGTAAGGGAAGGGTCTAGTCAAGGAACGTATATGAATGACTCATGGACATTGACAACGGGGAGGGATATAATTGTGGGAGAAGGGATGGGCTGGGAGGGGGGAGCAATGGGGGAAAAATGGGACAACTGTAATTGAATAACCAAAAAATAAAATTTAAAAAAAAAAAAAAACATGGTTAATGAACCCTGGTAGTCCCCTCTAAGCTTAAGCAGGCAAATTTTGGCAAAGACTTTTTGTGGTCACCTTTTGCCTACCATGTCATCTGTCATCTGGGACTTAATCAATCACACAAATTTTAGGCTCTAACTATATAACACAATAAAACATAATATTTCTGAACTGAAATCATTCATCTATTATATTAACTGGGGCCCTCTTTGGGCCCTCTGATTGTAATTCCCTTTTGTGTAATCACTGGTAATGCCTTACATTAGGTCTTATTACATTATACATAAATAGAACTTTGAACCTTATACTCTGGCTTCAATTGCATCCCTGTCTTGTTTCTCTTTCTAATTTTCATATACTTGATGAATTTCTCTTGTGTTATTGCTTTATTCACTTATTTACACAATGAGTAATTATTGAGGGCCCACTATGTGCCTGGCACTGTTATAAGTGCTGGGGACACACCAGAGAACAAAAAAGACAAAAATTCCTGCCCTTGTGGGGACAGGGAGACAGACAACAAATGATATGCATAGTAAGTAAGTTAATTGCACAATATGTCAGGAGGTGCTAAGTGTTATAGAAAAGATGTTAGGCAAGGTATAGGAGGATTGGGAATGTTGGTGGAGGTGTGAGAGAGGGCAGACAGAGTAGTTCTCACAGAGAAGGAAACATTTGAGCAAAAGCTGCACATTTATTAAGGGAGTGACTCAATCATATCTGCAGATCAATGCTGTGGTTCCATTGCCTACATTTGTCTTTCCATAAGGATTAGGTGAGGTCATAATAAGAACAGCACAGGAAGTAGGGACATGTGGCTTGAAGATGAAGTGATGTGTTTAGAGGTTGAAGGTGGAGCTAGTGTTGCCTTTTTGTGAGTTGCCTTGAACATTCTGCAGGGGATGGGATGCTAGACCCTTAGATGTGCTGTGCTGTGCTGAACAAGATGGAGGTCAGACAAAGACACAAGTATAGCAATCTTTGGTGCAGAAATGGTAGAGGAAGTCATAAGAATGAAAAAATTAAGCTCTGGGTGGGTTGCTCAGTTGGTTAGAATGATACACCAAGGTTGTGAGTTTTATCCTGTCAGCGCACATATAAGAAGCAACCAATGAATGCATAAATAAGTGGAACAACAAATTGATGTTTCTTTCTATCCCTTTCTCTCTCTCTCTCAAAATCAGTAAAAAAGAAAAATTAAAAGGTGCAGGTAGAATAAGAGGGATTGAGGGAAACATCTGAGCAGTTTCAGCCAGAGATGCTGAGGTACGACCAGGAAAGAGGGAGCCAAGGAAGCAGAAATTGGAGAGCGATCCAGGGTGTGGTCAGCAGTGCATCACTTACCCAAGATTCTGTGAAGATTGCAGGGTTTGGTAGCATTATGAGGAGTCATTGGTGACCTTGGCCAGAAATATTGTATCAAAGTATAGAGAAAAGAGACAAGATTGCCAAGGGAGGCTATAGGAATAGAGCCATCAAGACAAGTCTATGTGCTTTTTTGCTGATTTCTAGGCAGGTGAGGAGGAAAAGTCCTTCGTGGTAAGCTCGTGCAACCTGCTCTGCCCTGTCCAGGACCTGCTGACTCATACCTATTGTTCTTCACCACCATCAGCTTCCTCTTAAATCGAACTTGTTGCCTTACATTAATTTGTATAGTCAAAAATACTCTCTTCTGACCCTTCAGGGTCATTACCACAAGGAAGCAGGAAGGTGACAGAAGCTTTGTTGTTCTATGATATGTTAGCACCCTTAAATCATTACTGTCCATTATTTAAATCTTGCCTCTGGCTTCCTTAAAATGGATTTCCAAGTTTTTATTGATAAAATTCAGTTCTAACTTTCTCTTTTTAGCCATTTCTGTTAAGATTTATTTTGATAATGTTTAAAGTAAATTGCTCCCAATAACTATAGAGGCTTATAGCTATAGATTTTATCTGGAAATATTTCTGAGAAAATCCACCTGTGACCATATGAATTTCCCTTTTTCCATGGACAGTTTTACTCAACCAGTTTATTTCATTTAGACTTTTTTTTTTTCATTAGGGAAACATTTTTGATTTATGGATTTCTGTATGTGAAAATTTTACAAAGGTATAAATTAATCACATTTAGTTTTTTTAAATTAATTTATCTCTAGGGGGTACCCCTGCTCTGTAACAATTCCCCCCTCTCAGACTTAAGACCTTTTATAATCTTAAAAAGGACAATGAGCGAAGATCTTATGCTCCTCTAGCTGCTTCAAGCTGGACGTGATCATCGTCCTACCTACCCTTGGGTCCAGAAATCCCTAATAAGAGTGGGGGTGTGGAGGTTCTGCTTCTAGAATATTGCATTGAGGATTAGAATACAAAGATAAATATTTGCCATCTGTTTCTAGTATATAGCTTAATCGATAGCAATAATAATCTGAAAATACAAGTGTTTTTATTTCAGTGCGTGGTATCTGATTGCTCTCTACCTCCTTGAGAAATGGAGCAATCAATGACTATGAAAATGAGCTTCTCAATGTCTAGTATGTAGATGTTGCATTGAATGTGGTCTAAGTAATACAAGAGCCTTAGTCCTTCTCTGTAATCAGCAACACAAAGAAATGTGAATAGTACCACAGACATTATCTCACTGGATTTCTATAATAACCTTGTGGCACAGAAAGGTGGGTTTTATTATTATCATTATTTATCAATATGATTTTACTGAAAGGAACTTGGGGAAGACTGGTGTTAGCAGTAACATAGCTTTTGAATCTCCTTACAAAAAGAAAAAAACAAAACAACAGAGAAGCTAAGATAGTAAAAATAGAAACAGCTACAACAAAACCAAGTAGCAAGGTGTTCCCACAAGCCCTGAAAAACAAAAATATTTGGTACAAAACCCGAACAGCAACAAAGACTGGTAGAGAATCAGCCAGTGTGCAAGGGGAAGTGGAAGAAAGAAATGAGAACTTTCAGTGACCCCCAAAGAACAAATAATCCAAAAATTACCTATAGATTTCTCCAAAGGAATGGATTCACCCTTAGTTCAGAAAGGTAGTTGTTTGTTTTTGTATATAAAGTTTTATTAAAAAACATCTATGCTCATTTATTTACTGTTATCTATGGCTTCTTTGGTGCTATTGGCTTAGTTGACTAGCTGTGACAGAGACTGTATGGGCCACAAAACTTAAAATATTTACTACTGGCCCTTTACAGTAAAAGTTTGCTGACTCTTGCCCTAGGCACACAAGAAAGCCAAGCCAAAGCAGCAGGAGAAGTTTCCTAACGGACCCAGCCCATATTGCAATGCATAGAATTATAAGCCAAACAATGGTTGTTTTATGCAACTTAATCTTGAAGTAGTTTGTTATATAACAAAAACTAACTGGTGCAGTTATATAAAGGTCTCTTAGTGAAGTTTGGGAACTACATATAGCTGAGAAAGCTTCAGAACTCAGATGAAAGTCACAAGATAGCACAATATTTTTGCTTTTAGCTTTTGACAATGTTTTGGAAGAGGAAGTTGATTTATTTTCATAATATCCCTGTACACATATATATACTGAAAACAGAACAATTTGTCACAAGAGTTATACATGCAGTTCCACACTATTGATCTATCAACATCTATCAACCTATTTCTGTCAGATGCTGGTAGTGATTGTAGATAGATTAAGTAATTGGATGGCACAACCATAAGAGATAGCAGAAAATTTGCAAATAAAGACCGTCAGATACTAAATTTGTTAAAATCAGTGAAGCCCTGATTTTCTTGATAATTATATATATTGATGTGTTGTCATGAAGTTATCTGACTCTCCCACAGAATGCATGTAACCCAAAATTAAATAAAGGTTTTTTTTGTTTTTGTTTTTAGCCTGTCAAGAAAATATACTTTGTATGGTAACAAAAGGGAAGATTTTCTTTTTAACTTCCAAAGAGCAAATGCATTATTTCTGTTTCAGCAATTAGAACTATACTTCTCTTGCCCCATAATTCCAGTCCCCAAAACACTGGAAAATAGAATGCCTTTTGGAGACAAGACCACTTCATCATGTCTTTGTACAAATTTCTTATTTTTAACCATTCTTTGTGACTGTTTTGAAAAAGTTTACGTAAACATAGGGACCACATGTGCCTAGAAGCCCCAAAATAAATAATTGTTTTGGTTAACTTATTGATTTATTAAACCAACATTTATCAGGATTCATGTGAGAAAATAAGGAATTATGATCACCTTCCTTGTGTAAAGGAACTAAAGCCAAAAGTTACATATATAAAGCCATTCAACGGATCATCATTAAATCTAAGTTTAGTGCACACAATTTCTTAGCACCCAGACCTCACTTAAACTTCACTCTCTCAAGAAAATTCCAAAAGGTAAAATTGCAAAGATGTTATACTTTCACTTATTATGCCCCAGATTTCTATGGATATTTTTTCTCATGAAAATATATTATTAATATAATCATCACAAACTTTTACTCTTTAAGTAAACTGCATTTTAAATCTACTTTTCTTCATCTACTAGGTGTCATCATGTTGAGTTTCTGATAAAATTTTAGTGTTTTCCTGTTCTAATGAACTCAGGATATTTGAAATCACTAGGTAATATTTCACATACCTTTTTTTCCAGCATCAATTTTAATTTAAATGATCTTAAAATAAAAGCCAGAAATGTGACATCTTAATTTTAACAGACTTATTCCTGAAGCTTCTTCTCTATATGAAAAGAGAAAAAAATCTCATACTTATAAATTTGCTCTATCGGCTTATATAACCAATCACTGGAGAATTACCATGAGATGAATGTAGTGACTAAGTTATAAAGACATTATTTGATGACAAAGTAAGAATTTTAATTTAAAAAATAAAAAATCATCTACAACACCCCACAAAAACACCTCACTTCTGCAGGCCCCTGATGTTTCTTGCTAGAATACTGGTAAGTAGGAAATAATAGATATAGACATTTTTTACTAAGTCTTGAACATGTATACAGGTAGGTTAAAAATAATAACTCTAACCCTGGCCGGGTGACTCAGTTAGTTGTAGCATTGTCCTGTGCAGCAAAAGGTTGCAGGTTCAGTTCCTGGTCAAGGTACACACCTAGGTTGCTGGTTCAATCCCTGGTTGGG
The DNA here is from genome assembly GCF_987537825.1 of Furipterus horrens. Classification (NCBI taxonomy): domain Eukaryota; kingdom Metazoa; phylum Chordata; class Mammalia; order Chiroptera; family Furipteridae; genus Furipterus; species Furipterus horrens. Next base: position 87,027,741 of record NW_028327187.1, read on the forward strand.
GTGTGTACGGGAGGCAACCCATTGATGTTTACCTATCACATTGATATTTCTCTCCCCTCCTCTCTCCCTCTCTCTCAGAAATCAATAAACATATTCTTAAGTGAAGATTAAAAAAATAATAACTATAGTTGTAAAATATTCTCAGGCTAAAACAAGTATCTGAGTACATCACTATTTGTCCTTTCTTTTTCAGCTCATCATTATCTTTGTGAAAGAGAACAAACAATAAAGCAAGAAATAAGTTAAACTATATATCAACATCTTAAAAACCTAGTATATATTGATTTTACCCAGAGGCATAAATCTTCTCTTTTAGGTAAATAAGTGTGCAAGCATTCCGTTAGTTGGTGGAATAGAACCATCTGATAGCAGCCTGCCTGCACAATGGGCACCTAAATATTCATAAGTTGAAGCTATTTTTATATACAAGGTGGCATATGCTTCCTTGTTCTAGATGTGACATGTCATTGCAGATCAAAATAAATGCTTCAATATATTCAGTTAATGTTATTTATTATGTGAAAGATGATAAGGATTTTGGCAATTTTATATTTATAAAATCACAATAGCCCTGTTCTTCCATTGTAAAATAAACATAAAATATATAGTTGTTATATAATAAAATGCAATGATTAAGAAGATAGAGGTAATAGGAGGACTTAAAGGGAAGGAAACCCTTTAGACCAGCACTGGGAACTAAAGGATACTTTGTAAACTCAAGAAAAAGTTTACTCACAATGGTGATATATATTTTTCCTTATATTATTATTTTTTAATTTTTACTTTATTTATTTATTTTTAAAATATATTTTATTTTTTCAGTATATTTTATTGATTATGTTGTTACAGTAGTTCCAATTTTTTCCCCTTTGCTCCCCTCTGCCCACAACCCCTCTTCCCTCCAGCAGTCCCACCCCCTTAGTTCATGTCCATGGGTCATGCATATAAGTTCTTTGGCTTCACCATTTCCTATATTATTCTTAACTTCCCCTTGTCTATGTTGTACCTACCAATTATACTTCTTAATCCCTGCACCATTTTTCCATTTCTCCCCCTCCCCCTCCCAGCTGATAACCCTCCAAATGATCCCCATACTTATGATTCTATTCCTATTCTGGTTTGTTTAGTTGGATTTTGTTTTTATTTTTTAGATTAAGTTGTTGATAGTTGTGAGTTTGTTGTCATTTTAGTGTTCATAGCTTTGATCTTCTTTTTCTAAAGTAAGTCCCTTTGACATTTCATATAATAATGGCTTGGTGATGATGAACTCCTTTAGCTTTACTTTGTCTGGGAAGAACTTCATCTACCCTTCCATTCCAAATGTTAGCTTTGCTGGATAAAGTAATCCTGGTTGCAGGTTGCTTTTGATCACATTGAATACTGCTTGCCAGTCCCTTCCTGCCTACAAGTGTCCTCTGAGAAATCAGCTGATGGTCATAGGCACCCCCTTATAGGCAACTGTCTGCCTCTCTCTTGCTGCTCCCAGGACTCTGTATTTATCTTTCACCTTTGGCATCTCAATCATGATGCATCCTGGTGTGGTCCCCTCTGGGTCCAGCTCGCCTGGGACCCTCCGTGCTTCCCGGATCTGTATATCCAACTCTTTTGAAAATTTTGGGAAGTTTTCCTCATTTTTGTCAATTCTTGCTTCCTCATTTTGCACTGGTTAACAGTTTTTTTTTCTTCCTTATGTTCCAAATCATTGATTTGAACCTCGGTTTCCTTCCCTTCCCCATTGGTTTTGTGTGGATTTGCCTTCGTTTCACTTAGCATAGCCCTCACTTCTTCTCTTATGTGTTTGCCATACTCAAGCATATTTGTCAAGCCTGTGAACATCTTTATCACCAGTGTTTTGAATTATACATCTGTTAGGTTATCTATCTCCTCATCCTTGTCGCTTAGATCTCCCACTGGAACCATGATCTATTCCCCCTTTTGGGCCATACTTCTCTGTGTCCTCTTTCTGACAGACTCCTGTGTTTGCTTGCTTCCGTATCCCAGGTAGAGCTGTCGCTCCTGTTATGTTAAAGGGGCAGAGCCTTAGGGGCGACCTGTTTCACCATGTTGTGGTGCTGTATGTAGGGGAGGGGTCTGAGAGGGAACAATGCCACTTGTTTACCACTCGCCCCTTTTCCAGGCACCTCTCCCACTTTCACACTGGACTGGCACCCCTCTAGCTGCTGCCCTGGTCATCGTTCCCAGAGTGGGTGGGTCTGCGGATGTTCTAGGACCATGGGGACCCTTTAAACATGCAGACTCTGCTTAGAGACTGGCAGTTTATGCCTCTACCTCAACCCCCACTAGTCTGCACAGTCAGAAGCAATGAGGCTTGATTTTCCCCAGTGCTGGGGCTGTGAGCTGCGAGGTTCAGTGAGGAGCTGGGAATGCTCCCCAGGTGTCCCTCCTGACTTTTTAAGATGTGTGATGGTGCTTTCTGCCAGCCTTCCACTGCTGCTGCCACCACACCGTGTCCTCTCTGCCACAGCTCCGCCCCTCCTACCTGTCTGGATGAGTATTTCTTCTTTAAATCTTTGTTTGCTGGACTTCCATGCTCTTTGATTTTCTGGAACTTCTGGTTGTTTCTAGTTTTGAGGTAGTTGTATTCCTTCTTAGTTGTGGAGGGAGACACAGCGTGTCTGTCTATGCCTCTATCGTGGCCGGGAGTTCCCTTATATTCTTTGTCTTTTAAAAAACAACTCCATTCTTTATTCTTTTGTTCAACTTTTATGGTTTAATTCCTTTGTTGATTCATCTTTCTTTTCATTTATTTACTTTCTCCCATTATTTTTCTCATAAAAAAATTTCCCCATGAGAAGGGCCAGACTTGTTCTGACGAACAAGAAGAATCAGTGCAAAAAACTGGGTAATTGCTTTCATAAAAGATTGTATATTTGGAACCTGTATAATTTTATTAACCAATGTCACCCCAATAAAATCAATAAAATTTTAAAAATATATACAGGGGAAAAAGAAATAAAATGCCATGTCATAAGAAAGTACCAGCCCTGGCTGCTGTGGCTCAGTGGATTGAGCATCAGCCTGTGAGCCAAGTGTTGCTGGTTCAATTCCCAGTCAGGGCACATGACAAGGTTGCATATCAGGTCCCCAGCTGGGGGTGCAAGTGAGATGCCTCCACACAATGATGTTTCTCTCCCTTTCTCCTTTCCCCTCTCTCTAAAAATAATATAAATAAGCAAACAAACAAATAAATAAATAAATTTTAAAAAAGAGAAAATACCACAAACTGGGTGACTTAAACAACAGAAATTTACTGTCTCATAGTTCTGGAAGTTCAAGATCAAGTTATTGACAATTTTGGTTTCTTCTGAGGCCTCTCTCTTTGGCTTGCGGTTGGCTAACTTTTCACCATGTCTTCATACGGCTGTCCCTCTGTCTGTGTTGTCTATGTCCTAACTCCTCTTCTTATGAGTAAATCAGTCATATTATAACTGTAAGCAAGTCTGACTGCCTGCCACTATGAAAGCCAATACTTGAAAAGCAGGTGCTGATGTAAATAAAAGTGGTTTATTCAGATGCCAACCACTTGGAAAATGGGGGACTCATGTCTCAAAGCCCATCTCCACCTCTCAGTGGAGGTGGAGATTTTTAGGAGGGAGAGGGGAATAGAATGAAGAGATCAAGGGAAAGGGCTGCAAAGTTCTCTAGGTGTAGACGACCACAGTCCATTTCGATAAAGCAAGTGATGGGATAGTGTACATCATCCTGGTTTAGTCATCCTGGTTTCATGTCATCCCGGCTTCATGTCATCCTGGCTTCACGTCATCCTGGCTTCATGTGATTCTGGTTCTATGGTTGAGGGTCAGCAAATCTCCTGAAGCTGAAATGTTTGAAGATTAGGGTCTGTAGCTTTTGAAATTAGTTTCCAGGATTCTTGTACCAACATGCTGTTCTACAAACTACTACAGTAGTCAGAGTCAGTGCTTACAGAAACAATGTCAAAAGAATGATGGGGTGGGTTACAATTTCCCACGGTTACAATATTCCACTATTATAATATCAGATTAGGGCCTTAGTGACTCCATTTTAACTTAATTACTTCTTTAAAGACTTCATTTTCAAATAATGTTACATTCTGAGTTACTGCAGGTTAGGATTTTAACAAATAAGTTTTGGTGGTACATAATTCATCCCATAACGTCATGCTACTATAAAGCAATGTCTCTGTAGAACAAGGTGAAGAGAAAACTCTATGCATGTAGTAGTTCTTCTTCTTTAGCACCACCACTGTTACCATTGTAACCATCTTCCTTCTCATCCTTTATTTCTACCACCTCCTTGTCATGAAATATAGCATCAGGGAAGGTTAGACTGGGAACCATGAAGCCTGATTTGGTTTCTAGTCTTACCTCTGACACTGCACTGGGGGACGTTACTTCAGCTCATTGGGTCTTGGTTTCCCACTCTATGAAGTGTTGGTGGGAAAGAAGGTATCTACGATTTTTTCTATGCCTGAATTTCACAATTCCATCATTATGTTTATGACCTTACCCAGATGTGAAGTAAGGAAAATTAGAGGTTATTCCAGGATGATTCCTGTTGTTCCCAAATCAACTTCTAGTTCACTTGTTACACTATTAAATTATACTCTTAGAAATTCCTTCTTGCTAAGTGAAATAAGCCATACACAGAAAGACAAATTCTGCATGATCTCACCCATATGTGGAATTTAAAATAATCAAACGTATAGAAGTAGAGAATAGAATGATAGATTCCAGGGACTGGGTGGAGGATAAAATGGGGTGGTATTGGTCAAAGGGTAAGAGTTTCAGTTGCACAAAACAAATAAGTTCTGTAGATCTATTTTACATGATAGACCTATGATTAACAATACTACATTGTATACTTAAAATTTTGCTAAGAGAGTAGATCTTATGTTGAGTGTTCTCACCACAAAAAAGAGAAATAAAAAACAAGGTGGGGGTGGAGAAAACTTTTGGAGGTTGATGGATAAGATTGTGACATCAATAGCGATGATAGTTTCACAGGTGTGCACTTATCTCCAAGAACATCAAGTTGCATACTATAAATATCTAGAGCTTTTTGTGTGTTACTAATAATTCAATTAAGTGATTTTTTAAAATAGTGACTTCATTGGGTAAAGACCTTGCCCTTTTAAATATCTTGTTTAAAAATATTACTTTTGGGAGGAGCAAGTATGTAAAAAGTAATGCACAACAATAAATCTCTGGAATGGTTTGCTATTTTTGCAGAGTGTAACTAATTGCAAATTTCAGTGTGTATCTCTTCAATCAGTCAGCAGGGAGTGTATTTTTAGCCCCTACTCTACAAAATATTACAATTAATAATTAAAGTAATAGCTACAATTTATTGAATACCTACTAAGTGGTTTCTTTTGTATATACTATTTCTAATACTTAGCAATGACAGAAGGTGGTTTTTATTATTTCCATTTTACAGGTAAAAGTCCTGAAATTCAAGAAGGTTTCTTAGCTTTTCCAGATGTATACAAGTAGTTAATTAAAATCCTTTTCCACTTGACAACATCTCTTTTCTCTCTAATGCTGCATTATTTCAGAATTGATTCTGACAAAGATCTTACTCTCAGGGATCTTGCAGACTAGTAACTGAGTTATAAGAATAGAGATGAGCTACAAGAATAGAACATGAGGAGGATTGTGAGTGGGGAAAATCTACAGAAGTAGATTACTGCCAAAACATTTTATCATTAATGCTGTTATATCATCAGCTCCAGAAAATGATAAAAACATTGACAACATTAACAATAATGATAATTCTTAGACAAGTAAACTTGAAGATATTCATAATTTACCTGTAAAATTACAGAGAGGATATCAAGCATGAGATCTATTTTAAAATAGACCTTTAAAAAAACTTAAATTCATCTTAAGAATTGGTATTTTTTTCTGTTAAATTTTTGCTGATCATAAAAATAATATACAAGGGTGGGCCAAAGTAGGTTCACATTGTTCATATGGAAAATAATACAATAATTAGTAAATAAGAATGCAAGAATTAACTGTTTCATATGCTCAAAACTGTAAATCTACTTTTTCCCATCCCTGTATGTTCATTGTTGAAAATATAGAGAAGTGTAAGGAAGAAAATACTGTAGCCTATATTCTTATTTTCAGTGATAATAACCAATAATGTACTTGTGAATGTCATTCTAGTCATTAGTTCCATGTAATTTTAACATGGTTAAGTATTTACTGTGTATTTGATTTAGTTCTTGTTTTTTAAACTTAATAACTATATTTTTCTCTAAATCCTTTGTGAACATCATTGATGATGACATGCCAGTTTATTATTTATATATATCATCTTTTCTTACCTAGTTTAACTTTCAAGTGAAAACAAACTTTAAGTGAAAATAAACTTTAAAGACAGCTACACTAGTTTTATAGTCTACCACTGAGCATGGTGATTTTCCTTGAATCATGATTTTTCTCCTTAAGATTATCCTTTTTGTCATTAAAGGGACTGCATTAAGTCCAGTTTTAATTTATTCTCTTTGTTTGCATAAACACAACAAGAGCAGCAAATGATCACATATGATCTTTAAGTCTGCTTTGCTGGAACTTACACAAGGAACTTTTAGGTTGACCTTCAATTTGCCCTCTAGGGCACAGAAGCTGAGCCACATACCTCAAGGGAAGGGATACACTTATGGTCCCGCCCTCAGTCTCAGCCAATCTTTGCCCCTGCTCTCCCACCTCCTCCATCAGGAAGCCCGCCAGACACACCTGCTAGGGCCCAGGCTCATATGCATACCCACTCCTCACATCCACATTTCACTCAAAACCCCAGGCCACAGCCTGGCGCCATCCCTGCCTGGCCTGTCACTCTTTCCACCTCTCTAGAGCTAAGTATGGGTTGGGGTCAAGACCACCCTGCAATTCTTCCTGGCTGGGCCCTAACCCCAGGCTGTGAAAGACAGTGTGACTTCAGACTTCCAGGTTCCAGGATGGTGTGCAGACAGAAACAAATTTCCAGGGTGACAGTCAGGAGGACAGAATTTAATCCAGTTTACTGAAATGGATCAGAACGTCTGAACAGAGAAGGCTCTGTGAGGGGGTGGGGGTGCCTCCTCAGGGTGGAGGGACCACAGGCTGAGGAGAGAGGAATCCCAGACACCCTTTGTAGCTGCCAGTAAGGTTAATGAGGTAGGGGACTGGTCATGTGGGGCCGACTTTCCCCAGATGAGCTGCAAGATCAGTGGAGCCAGAGAACTGGGCCACCAGGAAAGAGGGGAGCTGGTGTGGGTGGCAGGAGAGGTCCTGGATGAGGGCACAGCCGGGCCTTTTCACAGTCTTCTCCCACCTTCTTCCCAGACCTGCATGGATGGTGATGAGCAGCTGAGGAGCAAGGACAGAGCCCCCTTCACCCTGTGGACCTCCTCTCCCTTCTACAGCCCCCACCCCATCTTGCCTCCCAAGGCCTCCTGGGATTTTATGGTGCCAAGTGCATCAGTGCCCTGGGCAGGAGGAAGGTCATGAGGTTTAGTTACCCCACTAAATGAAAGGAGACACTGAATCACCCAGAGGCTAAGTGTGCGGCCCTGGCCACGTGGTGAGTGGGAGTCAGGACTCTAAACCCCATTTTGTAGAAGGGAAAACTGAGGCTTAGAGATGTGACATGGATTACCCCTGAGTCTGGCCTTGGGAGAACAGAAAGTTTAGAGGAAGGGAGCCCAAGCTAAGACAAGGAGAGTGCTGAGGACAGAGTTCTGGACAATGCCCACCAAAAGGGCAGAGCCAGGAGACAGCAGTGTCTTAGGAACTGAAGGAGGTGAGACGTTAAGGGAGCAGAGGTGACTGCCGTCCCAGGCCAGACGGGTGGAGCACTCAGACCTTGGCCACTTTACAGATCAGTGAAACAATGACGTTGGAGAGGGGACCCCAGGAGGTACAACCCCTGCTTCCTGTCACCAGCTGGGAAGCAGTCACCTCTGTGGTCCCTGTGGAGGGCAGAAGCCCCTGATCCACCCTGGTCCCAGGAGACCTGTCCCCATGCCCACATCCCTGCTCATTCAGTCTTGCCTGTAAACACCTGCCTTTTCCAAGTCCTTCATGCTTACCATTGTGCCTTAAAGCTCCTTCTAGCCATCTTTCAGGAAAGCAGCCTTCATTCCTTCCATGGAAAGATTGCCATGAACTGCACAACCAACTGAGGTGCCAGGCCTTTTTGTGGGCTTTTATTACCTTCAAAAGTAAATCCCAGTTCCTCAGGGATTTTTGGTAACAACCAGAGCCCAGGCATGCCTCCTTTAGGCATGACATTCCAGTCAAAGTCTTGGTTAACACAACCTCTATTAACAACTGGTTTTATTAGCTTTATGCAAAGAACCTTATGTCATTACTTACTTCTTCAGAATGCCAAATTCTGGAGAAATCAGGAAGGGAAAAAATATACAGTGTGAAGAAAAACCCTTGTCCTTCTAATATTCACTAAAATTGCATTTCCATGCTTTACACTATCTTTTATTCACTTTCTTACATGCGAAGATTTTTTTTTTTTTTTGCAGGGCGGGGCAGGATTTGCTGGCTTATTTATTTATTTATTTATTTGCTTTTATTTTTAATTTTTTTCCACTAAAACTTTTTTCTTTGTGTTTCTATTACAGTTGTCCCGCTTTCCCCCACATTGCTTCCCCCCACCCTGCCAACCCTTTCTCCCACAATCAATCCCTACCCCATTGTCCATGTCCATGGGTCATTTATACATGTTATTTGACTGAACCCTTCCCCTTCTTACCCCCCTTCTCTCTCTCCCCCAACTCCCCTTGTCACTGTTAGTCTGTTCCTTGTTTACATGCCTCTGGTTCAATTTTGCATGTTTGTTTGTGTTGTTCATTAGTTTCCTGTATTAGGTGATATCATATGGTATTTGTCTTTCATTGTCTGGCTTATTTCACTAAGCATAATTCTTTCTAGTTCCATCCATGTTATCGCCAATGGTAGGAGTTCCTTCTTTCTTTCTGTTAAATAGTAGTACATTGTGTAAATGTAACACAGTTTATTAAAATTTATTTTTATTGTTCTTCTATTACAGTTGTTCCACTTATTCCCCCATTGTTCCCCCACTCTCAGCCCACCCCTTCTCCCACAGTCAATGCCCACCTCGTTGTATATGTCCATGGGTTACTTATACTAGTTCCTTTACTAAACCCTTCTCCGACTTGCCCCTCTTCTCTCCCTCCCCCCATTCCCCCCTGGTAACTGTTATTCTGTTCCTTGTTTACATGTCTCTGGTTCAATTTTGTTCATTTGTTTGTGTTGTTCATTCATCTTCTCTATTATGTGATATCATATGGTATTTTTTTTTTTTGTTGTCAGGCTTATTTCATTAAGCATAATTCTCTCTTGTTCCATCCATGTTGTCGCAAATGGAAGGAGTTCCTTCTTTAGTTCTGTTGCATAGTATTCCATTGTGCAAATGTACCACAGTTGTTTGATCCACTCATCTACAGATGGACACTTTGGTTGTTTCCAGCACTTGGCTATTGTAAATAGCACTGCTATGAACATAGGGGTGCATAGTTTCTTCTGAATTGCTGTTTTGGGATTCTTCAGGTATAATTCTTGCAATTGAATTGCTGGTTCAAAAGGCAGTTCCATTTTTAGTTTTTTGAGGATGTTCCATACTGATTTCCATAGTGACTGCATCAGTCTGCATTCCCGCCAGCAGTGCACTAGGGTTCTCTTTTCTTTGCATCCTTGCCAGCACTTGTTATTTGTTGATTTGTTTATGATGGCCATTCTGACTGGTGTGAGTGGTATCTCATTGTAGTTTTTATTTGCATCTCTCTGATGGCTAGTGGTGTTGAGCATTCTTTCATATGCCTATGGACTCTCTGTATGTCCTATTTGGAGAAGTATTTGTTCAGGTCCTTTGCCCATTTTTAAATTTGGTTGCCTGTCTTCTTGGTGTTGAGTCATATAAGTTCTTTATATATTTTGGAGATCCATCCCTTGTGTGAAGGTATCATTGGAAAATATGTTTTTTCATATGGTTGGTTCCCTTTTCATCTTGCTGATGTTTTCTTTTGCTGAGCAGAAACTCTTTAGTTTGATGTAGTCCCATTTGTTTATTCTTTCCTTTATTCCCCTTGCTTTGGGAGATATATCAGGGAAAATATTGCTACATGGGATATCTGAAATTTTTCTTCTTATGTTTTCCTCTAAGAATTTTATGGTGTCACGGCTTACATTTAAGTCTTTGATCCATCTTGAGATTATTCTGGTGTGTGATGTAAGTTGGTGGTCTAGTTTCATTTTTTTGCACGTCCCTGTCCAGTTCTTTCAGCACCATTTGTTGAAGAGGCTTTTCTCATTTCATTTTATGTTTCTCCCCCCTTTGTTGAATATTAGCTGACCATATAGACCTGAGTTTATTTCTGGGTTCTCTATTCTGTTCCATTGATCTATATGTCTGTCCTTATGCTAGTACCAGACTGTTTTGATTACATATATAAAGAACTTATCAACACCAAGAAGACAGACAACCCAATTAAAAAAAATGGCAAAGGACCTGAACAAACACTTCTTCAAAGAGGACATACAGAGAGGTCATTGGCATATAAAAAAACACTCAATATCACTAGCCATCGGATAAATGCAAATAAAAAACACAATGTAATACCATTTTACACTAGTCAGAATCACCATCATCAATAAATCAACAATCAGCAAGTGCTGGCATGAATGTGAAGAAAAGGGAACCCTAGTGTACTGTTGGTGGGAATGCAGACTGGTGCAGCCACTATGGAAAACAGTATGGAACTTCTTCAAAAAAACTAAAAATGGAACTGCCTTTTGAACCAGCAATTCCACTGCTAGGGTTATACCTGCAGAATCCTGAAACACCTATTCAAAAGAACTTTTGCACCCCTATGTTCATAGCAGTGCTATTTACAATAGCTAAGTGCTGGAAACAGCCTAAGTGCCCATCTGTAGATGAGTGGATCAAACAACTGTGGTACATTTACACAATGGAATACTATGCAACAGAAAGAAAGAAGAAACTCCTGCCATTAGGGACAACATGAATGGAACTAAAGAGAATTATGCTTAGCGAAATAAGCCAGGCAATGAAAGACAAAAACCATATGATATCACCTAATACAGGAAACTAATGAACAACAGAAACAAACATGCAAAATTGAACCAGAGGCATGTAAACAAGGATCAGACTGATAGTTACCAGGGGAGAGGTAGGGAGGGAGAGAAGGGGTGTAAGTAGTGGAAGGTTTAGGTAAGGAAATAGTATAAATAACCTGTGCACATGTACAATGTGTTGGGGATTGACTGTGGGAGAAAGGGTGGGCTCAATGGGGAAAAAGGGATACAACTTTAATAAAAAGACAATAAATCAAAAATTAAAAATATCTTTACAACAATAAATAAATAAATAAAATAAAACTTTTTTAATAGTGTCAAAAACAATAAATATAGACATAAATTTAACAAAAAATATGGAAGATATTCATCCTGTAAACTATAAAGCATTCCTGACTGAAATGAAAGATCTAAGTACATGGAGAGTAATATCATGTCCACTGATGAGAAAACTGGATATTTTAATGATGTCAATTTCTTCCAAATTGACTTATAAGTTTAATCTAATCTCAGTCATAATTTTTGTTTTGGGTAAAATTTGACAAGCTGATTCTAAAATGTACGTAGAAATGCAAATAATCTGAAACAGCCAAAACATGGAAACAAGGAACAAATTGACAGTGACCAGAAGGGTGGGGAGATGAGGATAAGGGGGGAAAAGAGGAAGAGTCTAGTCAAGGAACTAGTATAAATGACCCATGGACATGGACAACAGGGCGAGGATTGACTGGGGGAGTAGGGGGCAGGGCAGTGGAGAATAAAAGGGGAAAATTGGGACAACTATAATAGAACCACAATAAAAAAATAAACTAAAAATAAATTTAAAAAAATAAAAAAAACAAAATTTTTATTTCATGCTTGTCAAGAGCTATGTTTTACTTATTTAGAAATGGGTTTGTTTTTGTTGTCGTTTTACAAATATTACTTCTTTGGATACATAAATGGGAAAACAAGGGGAAAATTGGTTGAAGTTCTTTTGTTGTTTGTCAAGTTCAGAGCCTGTCTTCTAAATCATGTCCTACTCAGGGATGCAGTCATCCTTCCCACACCACATCTACACACACAGAAGGATTGAGGAGCATTTATAAAATGAGGGGTGCTCCACTTCTGGTTCCACAGAGGCTCTGAAAGTTCTAGGTAGGTGAGGGGACAATGCAGCGAGTCAAGACTTCTGTCTCACCCAGAGTGACTGGACAAAGTGTCCTGAATCCAGAGATAGTAAGATGTGAAAAAATGAGTATCTTAAAATTGATACCATATGATCTGTAGCACATGAATGAATATTATGTATGTATATATACACACTCTACATATGTATATATTTATTCAATAGGTATTTTATATATAATAGAATGTATATAAAAAGATGATCAAAATGACATTAAAATGTTACTAGTGCTTGTCTTTGGTGATAGAACTTGAAAAGCTTATTCTCAAATTTATGTGGAGAATATTAAGGACAAAAAATAAAAAGTAGAAGGTTAATTTCAAGACTTGCTATAAATCTTATACAGTGTGGTACTAACATAAAGATAGATAAATAGATCAATGGAATAAAATACAATTCAGAAATAGACTAACACTTATACAAGCAATTGATTTTCAATAAAAGCACACTTATAATGTGGAAAATAAACTATTTTTAATAAATTGTGCTTGAATAACTGGACATCTGTGTAGAATTAAATAAATGACATCTTCTGCCTCACATCATGCATAAGAATTAATTTTATATGTTTACAGACTTATACATAAAAGCTAAAGCTATACAGCTTCTAAAGGTAAACATAAGAGTATATTTTCACAGCCTTAGGTTAAGCAAAGATTTTTTTCATGAGGATGCAAAAAGTGTAAACCATAAAAGATAAAATTAATAAATTACATTTTATCAAATTTTAAATCTTATGTTAATCAAAAGACACCATTAAATATGGAAGGATACATACTAAGTAGTTAACATAGTGTGTGTGAATGCACTCGCATGTGCACGTGTATGTGTGTGAGTGTGTGTGTGTATAGGAAGGGTATTGAGGAGGTGGATGGAGAAGCCAAGCAAAAATGGTAAAGGGAACAAAAAGTTGGCATTATTAAAATATAGTTATAGTTATATTCAAACCAATATGAATTAACATAAAATCTAAAAATACATTTAAAAATGTTATAATAACAAAATTTATATTCATACTTAAAACATCTTTGGAATTTGAAGCTGACTTTTACAGATATCTTTTGTTTTGAGCGACTTGAGCTAAATAAAGGAAACATTGTTTTCTTTAAGGAAGGATTTCAGGATCATGTAGTACATAACTTCTGATCGTACTGTCAAGAAAATATCAGAACCTCGATCTATGAAATTCATTCTTTGTTTTATGTTTACATATACATATTTCCTCTCTATTGCCTTGTCTCAAGCATAGACATCTGAACAACTTATTTTAAATATATTTGTTGTTGTTATGATTAGCATTAGATATTGTATGGTTGTTACTGAAGCAACTGGAAGGTAATATAATAAAATTTGTCCCAGATAAAATTTGTATTGCCTTGGATGGTATAGGTCTGAGCAATTACCTTCAAAAATCAAACAGGCTGTTTCTCCTTTTAGAATTTAAATAACACCTGCGTTTTCTCAAAATAGTTGAATCAAGCCCTGTCACCTACTATTTGCTATGAAGAGATCCTAGATATGAAGCACCTTGGGCACCAGCATAATTTAGGATGACTTACAGGACACTGGCTAAAAGAAAGGCAATGTCTTGAATCAACAGACTGGCTCAGTAGCACAGGAAATATTTAAGTCTGAAGCACAGAGAACAATATGCTAGCTACTGCTCCTTACCGCTAGCTACTGCTCCTTACCCCTAAAGATAAAGTAAACAAATAAATAAACAAAACCAGAAGCCTTCCTTAAGGGAAATGATATTCTCTGGGGTGTTTAAAGAAATGGAAGAAGTATTTAGCATTGTTTTTATATGTAAATAAAGGAGAATGTTACCAAAAAGTTAAAAATATATTTCAGGCACATATTTTTAAAAATCTAACAACGCTAGAAAACTTCTGTTATTTAAAACTAACATACAATATTTGAGTCTTTGCAACTAATAGTTTTATAAAGTTAACCTTGATTGTTTGTCTTTCCATCCTGAGTTCTGATCATACTGCAGTGGATAACTTGTCTGTGAAATCTACATATGTGGGACTTTACAACTCAAGATATTAATTTTGTGAATCTATTTGTCTCTAAGATAAAACTTCAATGTGTCTGGATTATGTTCATAAATGAACTGGAAATACATACACTTGTTTCATTGTGGGATGTTTAGGTTTCTCTTTATGCCCACCAAATGCATTTAGGATCAGAAAGAAGATGTATGCGATTGACCCAAAAAGTATTTTTTACCAGAAAGGTATAGTTAAAACCTAAATCTTGAGTAATTTGAAGCATCACTCAAAATACCCCAAATTCTGAGCATGCTAGATAACATATTCCTTTTGTTTGTAATTTTATATAATGTATTTTCTTTTTTCTAAATTGCAGGTATTAAGTAATTATTAGCTGGATGGATGGATTTGTATTTAAAACTCCCTCCTTTGAGTTAGCTAATGGTATGACTATGTCTGCTTTGGTTCAGACCCCTCTACCCTGTTCCTGGGTGATAGAAATCCAGTCTGTTGACAGTCTAGAGTTCCCAAATCCCATTAGGTTGCTGAAGTCAGCATGATCAGTCTGAAATACTGTACGAACTCTTTTGCCAGCTTAAAATGATCCAGTGGCTTCCCTTAATTTTTAGGATACGTTTCAAATTCCTTATCCTTGATATGCATCATACAACATAATTATGCTCCTATCTCTGTCTCTCTAACTTACCCTTTATCACACCTTTCAGGTTCTCTTTTTTAGGGTATTGGAAACATTGAGACGTCCTGGATGTTGAGCTGCATCTGTCGAGCTACTATACCTTACTCATACTGTACTTAGTATTATGGAAATACTCTATTCATCTCATAAACTCCTACTTCTTCAAAATAAATTTTTTTCTGTAATATCCTCCAGAAAACCTTCCTGGTAGGACTTAACTTTTCATCCTTCAGAAAGCTTTCCTAGTTAGGATTTAATTTTCAAATAATAGATACCACTTAGAGCTATATTAAGGGCAAGGGGTGGCTTATAAGGGTCCAAAAAAAGACTGTAGAAATAGTTCCTAAGAAGCCATTAAAACCTGTGGAAGGACTTCCAGCCAAGATGGAGGCTTAGACTGACACGCTCTGTCTCCCTCCACAACTAAGTAAGAATATAACTACCTCAAAACCAAAGATAACCAGAAATTCCAGAAAATAAAACTACGTGGAAGCCCAATGGATGAAATTATAAACCAGTGGTGCTTGTCTGGACGGGTAGAAGGAGCTACTGGAGCAGAAAAGTCGGGCGGTGCTGTCTGTGCTAGCAGCGGAGATAGCAGCGGGACTGTGAGAAATGCCAGGGGAGCAATCCCAGCTGCAATCGAGACCCATCAGCTCATGATTCCAACGCTGGGGAAGGCAGACCCCTATTGTCCCCGACTGTGAGGCCCAGAGGGTGTAGGGACAGAGGAAGAGACTCCTGGTCTCTCAGCAGAGAGTAATGCCAGGAATCCATCTTGGACCCCCACCCCCAAACAAAGCACCACAGAGCGGTGAAAAAGGTCGCTGGTCATCAGGTAGTGAAGAGTGCATGGGGCTCCACCACCTACAGCCCTCCTAGGAGGCAAAGGTAAACAGAAAATTGTCAGGATGAAGCAGACCATGATTGAAATCCTGGTGACACAGCTCACCAAGAAGCAGATGAGGGACCTAACCAATGAGCAAATAGAAAATCTTTCTGAGGCTCAGTTCAGAGCTATAGTCATTAGGTGGCTTACAGAATTAACAAAAGATTTGGAACAAGATGGGGAAGGAATGAAAGCTAGTCATACTGAAACAAATGAAAACATATATGAGACAAGTGGTAAGAAAATGAAAACCAGAGATCAAATCAACAAATCGGAACATAGGAAAGGAACAAACAGTCAACCAGTGCATAAAGAGGAAACAAAAAGGGAGGAACATGAGGAGAGGCTCAGAAACCTCTAGGACAGCTCTAAGCGAATGAACATTTGAATAATAGGATTCCCAGAGGGCAAGGAGAACTAGAAATAGAAAAATTATGTGAAAAAATAATGAAGCAGAACTTCCCGAACTTGGGGAAGGAAATAGACTTACAGGTCCAGGAAGCACAGAGAGTTCCAGAAAAACAGGACCCAGGGAGAATCATTCCAAGACACATTATAATCAAATTGTCAAAAATTAGGACTTCCGGCCAAGATGGAGGCTTAGACGGACACACTCGGTCTCCCTCTACAACTAGAGAGGAATACAACTACTTCAAAACAAAAGATAACTAGAAATTCCAGAAAATAAAACTACACGGAAGCCCAACATATGAAGTTATAAACCAGCGGCGCCCTTTGGGCAGGTAGGAAGAGCGAAAGTGGGTGGTGCTGTTTGCGGTCGCACCAGGGACAGCGGCAGGGAGAACAATCCCAGCAGCAATGAGAACAATCCCAGCAGCAGGGAGAACAATCCTGGCTGCAGTCGAACCCCTGGCAGCTTGCAACCCCAATGCTGGGGAAAGCAGCCACCACATTACCTTGAACAGTGAGGCCCAGAGGGCAGGAGGACGGATCCCGGTCTCCTAGCGGAATAACTGTGAATCCATCTTGGACCCCCGCCCCCACACAAAGCGCCACAGCGCTGCGAAATAGGTTGTGGATCGCTGCCGGTCGCTAGGTTGTGACGACAAAGCACCACAGCGCACTGAGAAAGGTTGCGGATTGCTGCCGGTCGCTGGGTCGTGACGAGTACACAGGCACTGCCCCCTATAGCCGGCCCAAGAAAACAAAACGCCTCTGTCAAAATGAGGCAGACAACTATAGAAATCCCGGTGGCGCAGCTCACCAGGCAACAGATGAAGAACCTGACAGATGAACAAATAAGAAACCTGTCAGAGGCTCAGTTCAGGGCCATTGTTATCAGGTGGCTTACAGAATTCACAAAAGATCTGGAAAAAGATGAGAAAGAATTGAAAAACACTCATAATGAAAGGAACAAAACCCCATATGAGACAGATGGCGAGGAAAAAAATCCAGAGTTCATATCAACAAACCAGAACATAGAGAAGGAACAAACAGTCAACCAGTGCAGAGAGAGGAAACGGGAAGCAAGGATGAGAGGATCAGAAACCTCTGGGACAGCTATAAAAGGCCCAACATAAGAATCATTGGTTTGCCAGAGGGCGAAGAAGATGAACTAGAAATTGAAAAATTAAGTGAAAATATAATAAAGCAGAACTTCCCAAACTTGGGGAAGGAAATAGACTTACAGGTCCAGGAAGCACAGAGAGTTCCAAAAAAACTGGACCCAGGGAGAACCACTCCAAGACACATTATAATCAAAATGTCAAAAGTTAAAGATAAAAAGAGAATCTTAAAAGCAGCAAGAGAGAAGAAAAGAATCATGTACAAAGGGGTCCCAATTAGACTATCAGCTGACTTCTCAAGGGAGACCCTGCAGGCAAGAAGGGACTGGCAAGAAATATTCAAAGTAATGAAAAGCAAAAACCTACAACCACGAATACTCTATCCAGCGAAATTGTCATTCAGAATAGAAGGGCAGAGAAAGTGTTTCCAGGACAAAACAAAACTGAAAGAGTTCATTAGATCCAAACCACTGTTATATGAGATGTTAAAGGGACTGGTTTAGAAAAAGGAGGATCAAAACTATGAACACTAAAATGAAAACTGCATCACAAGAAACAACAACAGAAGCTAGGGAATTGAAACAAAGGCAAACTAAACAGGCAACGAGAGTGGAAAAAGAACTATAGGTATGGGGAACATACTGGGGGGAGGTCAACAGGGAGGGGGAATGGGGAGAGGGAGGGAGATGATACAGGAATTAAGGATCATGGTAGGAGGGAATGGAATGGACAGAGAGAGGTTGAGAACTATATGCACAACTAATGGACATGGTCTAAAAGGGGGGGACAACTGGAGGGAGGGGGGCCACCGGGTGGAGGGGAGAAGAGGGAAGGGAAATTGGGACAAATGTAACATTATAATCAATAAAACACATTAAAAAATAATAATAAAAATATAAACTGAAAAAAAATAAAGATAAAGAGAGAATCTTAAAAGCAGCAAGAGAGAAGAAAAGAATCATGTACAAAGGGGTCCCAATTAGACTGTCAGCTACTTTATCAAAGGAGACCGTGCAGGCAAGAAGGGACTGGCAAGAAATATTCAAAGTAATGAAAATCAAAGACCTACAGCCACAATTACTCTATCCAGTGAAACTGTCATTCAGAATAGAAGGGCAGAGAAAGTGCTTCCAGGACAAAGTAGAATTGAAGGAGTTCATTAGATCCAAACCACTATTATATGAGATGTTAAAGGGACTGGTTTAGAAGAAGGAGGACCAAAATTATGAACATTAAAATGAAAACTGCATCACAACAACCAACAACAGAAGCTAGAGAATTGAAACAAAAGCAAACTAAGTGGGCAATGAGAGTGGAAGAAGAATTATAAGTATGGGGAACATATTGGGGGGAAGCCAGCAGGGAGGGGGAAGAGGGTAAGGGAGGGAGATGGTACAGGAATTAAGAAGCATAGAAGGGAATGGAGTAGACAGGAAGAGGTTGAGAAGAACTATATGCACAACCAATGGACATGGACTAAAAGGTGGTGACAACTGGAGGGAGGGGGGTCATTGGGTGGAGGGGAGCAGAGGGAAAAGAAATTGGGACTACTGTGACAGTATAATCAATAAAAGATGTTTTGTTTTTTTTTTTAAAAGAATATCCCTAAAAAAAACCACAAAAAAACAAAAAAGAACCTCTGGAAGTCCAGGAATATTCTTACTTCTTATTGTATATTTATCCTGCTTCGTCTTTGTCAGTTACTCTTTTCACTTTTTTAGTCATTGTTTAGCATGAAATATAATCTCTAAGTCCCAATTTCTCAGCTGTAAAATTGGGTAATAATACTAGTTAACTCAAAGCTATGTTGTAAAACTTAAAGGAAATGATGCTTGTGAAGGGCTTGGCTCATTCCTTGACACTCAATAAATTTAGTTATTATATTATTAGGGAAACAGATCATTAGAACACTAAAGTTCTGGATACATTCTCATCAATTCCAAAGACATTATAAGAATTCAGTAATGAATTAAGCAATCCTCTACAATAAAATTAACAATGTATTTTACCAGACTCTGAAACAAAATATAAAACTAAATTAATCTATTTTGAAGCTGGAATAATATCCCTA
Source organism: Furipterus horrens (assembly GCF_987537825.1). Classification (NCBI taxonomy): domain Eukaryota; kingdom Metazoa; phylum Chordata; class Mammalia; order Chiroptera; family Furipteridae; genus Furipterus; species Furipterus horrens. The sequence goes on from NW_028327187.1 coordinate 87,047,206, forward strand.
TTTTCCAAAAGGGAAGCCAAGTAAGTTCTGGAAACCAGAGGATAATGCGTTTGAAGGAATTGCTCAGAAAAATTCTGAAACAGATAGCAGAGGGATGATTTGAGACATGCACAGAAGTCATTGTCACTGTGTTGGAATGAGTTCACCAACAAATAAACCAAATCTTGCTTCCTTTGTTAATAGAGTTAATGAAACCAGTAGATAATGGATTTCATAGACCTAGTAAACCTTAAATTCAACAAGGTATTTGACAAGGCTTTTCTTGACACTCTTGGGGACAAACTTGTTGAATTAGTGCTAATTGAATAGTTTTATCCAAAGGATGATGTCTAACAGGTATGTCCAGCAGAGATCTCAAGGGCTCTTTCCTTAGCCTAGCTTTGCTCATTTAATCACCACAACTCTTTAAAGTAGATAACTTTACTCATTACTCATAAATTATAATATTGGAGAACAGAATGAATATTAAAATAGTTCTGTTTATATTCTGGTATAAGAAACTTTTCTTCTGATACCTTTGTCTGAACCTTTGTCTCTTGCTTAAGAATGTTTCTTCTCCTCCATGAGCTATACAAATCCTCTCAATTATTAAAAGGTTTAGCTTAAAATCTCTCTCCTATGATGACTTGCTGACCAAAGCATTGTTCTCGTACTTTTGTAATTTAAATCTAAATCTATAATTTAAAGCTATCTACCTTACAGTGTTGTGGGGATTAAGTGAGAATATTTAAAATTTTACAATAAGGAATGGAAGCATAGCAAGGGTAAGAAACTGGTGCAAAACCTTATAGCTAGTAAGTCAGAAAACCTTCTTGGAGAAATCCTGCTCTATCAGACAACACTACATAACCTTGGGTAAATTACTCAACCTCTCTGAAACTCAGTTTTCTCATTGTTAAACAGGGATAATAATGCTTACCTACAGGGTTGTTACGATGATGAGGTTGCTTTTACTCACTCCTTTAACAAATACCAAGTATTGTGCAAGATGTTGGGGATATGCTATAGGTGGGGTTGGGGGGTGGGAATGAAGACAAACATACTAGAAAGAGGGAGACATATAATTACAAGTAAACAAACAAGTATCAATTGCAAATTGTATTAGTCCAATGAAGCAAAAGTACAGGTGCTGTAAGAAAGAAAAGCAGGTGGAAGATCACTTAAATTATAAAAGTGTGGGAAACATGTTTGGTCAGCAAGTCATCATAGGTGATATTTTAAACTAAACCTTTAAGAACAGGGAGGATTTGGATAATTAGAGGAGAAGGGGCAAACATTCTTAGGCAAGAGGGAAAGGTTGAAAAAAAGGTATCAGAAGAGAAGGTTATTATGGCCAGATTATAAACAGAATTATTTTAATATTTATCCTGTTCTCCAATATTACAGCTTATAACTAGATATTCATGTTTATCCTTTTTAAGTTAAAGTATAGGCATCATGTTCCTTTAAAGATTATTAAGTAAACTTATAAGGAAATGTCTCTAAAAAGATAAGCTTGTGTTATTACAGAGAAATTAGAGACTTTGTAGATTAAAAATAAGAACAATACATACTAAAGAGCTGAGAGAGATTAAGTAAAATGGATATTAGAAATTCAGTAAGAATTGGCCAAGAAGGAACTTTAGATTTAACTTTCTTGAAATTTAATTCACTTCTCTCTGGGTAAGATTGATGCCCTACAGCTGTGGTTTTGCATTCTTAGTAAAATATATCTAAGGCAGAGCATAAGAATAGCAAAGAGAATGAGTTTAAGCCTAATCTTTGTCAAGGGAAGCCCTTTAAGGTATAAGGCACATGAAGTATTAATGCCTAGTGAAAGGACATAGATCTTGGGATCTCATTGAACTTGCTATTGATAGTAGTAAAACTGTCAGAATTTGAAGAGAATGGCACTATCATGAGTTAGTAATTAAAACCATTTCATCTACTTTCTTTTATTTAATAGAAATTCATTTAAAAATGTATAGGGATATATGAAAATATTCTCAAACTGGGCAGGTCCTTACTAAAATTTCATAGCCATCCTATGAACTCTAATGTAGGAAGAATCTCCAAACCCAGGTAATAGATCAAAGGAGAGTCACTTTGCCCAGAATATCAAACCTCACAGAAAAAAAACTGTTTTCATTTTGGTCTGAGAATGAAATGACCTAGGGGTTAACTTAGTAGTGCTTTAAATATACAAAGCATGAGTTTATGAGAGTGGGGTATATTTTTCCTTTTTAATGAAAGAGGAACCAAAGTGAAGAGTTTAACAAAATAAAGAACTTAGGTAAGATGGAAGGAAATAATGATTTTTTGATAATTAAGATTTTCTGGTAAACACTTCAATAAGTTATTCTATAATCTTAAAAAGTTTTAATCAAAGTTTTCTGTAGACAATTAGAAGAGCTTTGGGCTATGACCCAACCTTTAACCTTAGTAATTAATAAATTTCATGAGCTTGGGCAAGTTATTTTACTTAGCCTCTCTGAGTTCTATTACTTTATCTGTAAAATTATAGCTTTGGACTGATAAGGGACACTTGGTTCTTAGCTAGATTCTCATCCAACTGGAATGATTCCTATCACAAATCAAGCAAATGGGCGAGATTTCCTTGCTAGGTTATTTAATGGCTGACAATAATACTTTTCCTCTTAAAGTACTAATTTCTTCACATTTCTAATTTCAGTGGGACTCTGAGATAGAAAAATGTAAAACATATATTTTAAACATTTTATGCCAAACATGTTTACACTAAAAGGCCAAACACGTCTACATTCTCTGAACTTTGATGTTTTGAGATGAGTACTATATGATTTCTTGGATCTTTTTACCACTGTCCTTTACATTCAGATAAGGCATGGGATCCCCCCTTTTTTTCCTTTTATCACAGGAGAAATGGAAAGAGCAATGGAAATCTTTTCTTTCAAGCCTCTTTGGGCTGGTATGTTTGGGGTGTTTATTTGTAAAGCTATAAATATTGTCCTACAGATTTTAAGGTCAACATTCATTGAAGAATACAAAGCTGAGAATATAGAGTTGCATCAAATACTTTGATTAGTTTTTCTCTAGGAAAACTTAGAGACTAATGGAGGACAACATCATCTCCAAAGGTAATTTCACAAAAATGTGCTATATGCTATGATAGAGGCACACAAATGGGCCCAAAAGTGCCCAGAAAAGGGTATCAGACCAACGCAGTGTTTCCAGGAAGGCTTCCTAGAATGTCCTCAATATTATATGGGACACATTTAATCTAAAAAATATTCATTGTTCATCTGAAATTCAAGTGGACATCTGTATTTTTTAATCCCCACCTAAGGATCTATTTATTGATTTTAGGGACTGAGAATGAGAGAGAGAGAGAACAGATCAATTGCCTCCCATACATGTGCTGACCTGGGATTGAACCTGCAACCTAGTTATGTGCTCTGACCAGGGACCAAACCTCTAAACTTTGGAGGTATGGGAGGACACTCCAGCCAGCTGAGTCACCTGGCCAGGGCTGGAAGTAATGTATTTTTATTTGCTTAGTCTGGCAACCCTAAGTCCATCTTCAGCTCCACGTGCTCTTCTATGCTCCTGACACAATACTTCATCATCTCTCCCCAAAGCAAGTACTGCACAGCTTCATTCTTCCCTTCCATATCTTCTTCCCAGAATAGCCATCCTGACAGGTGTGTCTCATCCCTATTAAAGTTAATTACTTTCACTTTGTGCCAATACCATCCCTTAACATTCATCTTTCTCCAACAAGACTTATTATATTGTATTGCAATTATTTACTTAGCACTTATTTTATTATTAGAACACAAGCATCTGGAGGACCAAGTCTTACTCATCTTGGTATGTTCAGAGTGCCTGGAAGAAGATGAAACCTCCATGAACATTTGTTGCCTAAATGAATATATGGATGCAGATATGAGTGAATGTTCTACATAGCACCAAATCCACACTAATCAGAGGACAAAGAGTAATGACACTTGGAACAAGACCACTTATATATACATATACATATACATATACATATACATATGTATATTCTGCAAGTTGAGTGTATTAAACATTTATCATATAATGGACATTTTTATCCCTTTTTACTGCCCAGGATCTAAAAATCTCTTCTTGCATTTGGGGTATATGCCAATTTTTTAAAATTTATTTTTATGGTTTTCCTATTATAGTTGCCCCACTTTTCCCCCCATTTTCTTCCCCCCAGCTCACCCCTGCTCCCACAGTCAACCCCCACCCTGTTTTCTAGTCCATGCGTTATTTGTACTAGTTCCTTTACTAAACCCTTCCTCTACATACCCTCCCTTCTCTCCTTCCCCCACTCCCACCTGATACCTGTTACTCTGTTCCTGTTACTCTGGTTCAATTTTGTTTATGTCTTTGTGTTATTCATTAGCCTCTTGTATTAGGTGATATCATATGGTATTTTCCTTTCATTGCCTGGCTTATTTCACTAAGCATAATTCTCTCTAGTTCCATGCTGTTTTCCAAAGTGGCTGCACCAGTCTGCCTTCCCACCAATAGTGCACTAGGGTTCCTGTTTCTCCACATTCTTGCCAGAACTTCTTGTTTGTTGATTTGTTGATGATGGCCATTCTGACTGGTGTGAGGTGGTATCTCATTGTGGATTTTACTTGCATCTCTCTGATGGCTAGTGATGTTGAGCATTTTTTCATATGCCTATAAACCCTCTTTTTATCCTCCTTGGAGAAGTGTTTGTTCAGGTCCTTTGCCCATTTTTTAATTGGGCTGTCTGTCCTCTTGGTGTTGAGATGTGTAAGTTCTTTATACATTTTGGAGATCAATCCCTTGGCTGAGGTATCATTGGCAAATATATTTTCCCATATGGTTGGTTCCCTTTTCATCTTGCTGATGTTTTATTTTGCTGAGCAGAAACTCTTTAGTTTGATGTAGTCTCATCTGTTTATTCTTTTTTTAATTTCCCTTGCCTTAGGAGATATATCAGTGAAAATATTGCTATGTGGTATATCTGAAATCTTTCTGCCTATGTTTTCCTGTAGGACTTTTATGTTGTCATGGCTTACATTTAAGTCTTTGATCCATCTTGAGATTATTCCAGTGTATGGTGTAAGTTGGTGGTCTAGTTTCATTTTTTTGCATGTCCCTGTCCAGTTCTCCCAGCACAATTTGTTGAAGAGGCTCTTCTAACTTCATTTTATGTTCCTTCCCCTTTTGTTGCATATTACTTGACCATCTAGACTGGGGTTTATTTCTGGGCTCTATATTCTGTTCCATTGATTTATATGTCTATCCTTATGGCAGTACCAGGCTGTCTTGATCACAGTGGCTCTGTAGTATAGATCGATGTCAGGTATTGTGATTCTTCCTACTGTGTTCTTCTGTCTCAAGATTGCTGTGGCTATTCGGGTTATTCGGGCTCTTGTTTGGTTCCATATAAATTTTTGAAATATTTTTTTCTGGTCTGTGAAATATATCACTGGTATTTTAATAGGGATTGCATTGAATCTATAAATTGCTTTGGGTAGTATGAACATTTTAATGATATTGATTCTTCCCATCCATGTACATGGTATATGCTTCCATTTATTTGTATCTTCCTTAATTTCTTTCTTCAGTGTTCTGTAGTTTTTCAAGTACAGGTCTTTTATCTCTTTTGTTAAGTTTATTCCTAGGTACTTTATTTTTCTTGTTGCTATAGTAAATGGGATTTTTTTTCTAGTTTCTATCTGATTTTTTATTGTTGGTATACAGAAATGCCTTTGATTTCTGAATATTGACTTTGTACCCTGCTATTTTACCAAATTCACTTATTATGTTGAGCAGTTTTTTAGTGGAGTCTATAGAGTTTTCTATGTAAACTATCATGTCATCTGCAAATAATGACTTCCTCTTTTCCAATTTGGACGCTTTTTATTTCTTTTTCTTGTCTGATTGCTGTGGCTAGAACTTCCAACACTACAATGGGGAGGGATATAATTGTGGGAGAAGGGATGGGCTGGGAGGGGGGAGCAATGGGGGAAAAATGAGACAACTGTAATTGAATGACCAAAAAATAAAATTAAAAAAAAAAAGGAGTGTAGAGAGTGGACATCCTTGTCTTGTTCCTGACTTCAGGGGGAATGCTTTCAGTTTTTGTCCATTGAGTATAATGTTGGTTTCAGGTTTCTTGTATATAGCCTTTATTATGTCAAGGTATGCTCCCTCTATTTCCATTTTTCTGAGTGTTTTTATCATAAATGGGTGTTGTACTTTGTCAAATGTTTTTTTCTGCATCTATTGATATGATCCTGTGACTTTTTTCTTTCATTTTGTTTATGTGGTGTATTACATTTATTGGTTTGCAAATATTAAACCATCCTTGCATCCTTGGGATAAATCCCACTTGATTGTGGTGTATGATTTTTTTAATGTGTTACTGGATCCGTTTGACAGTATTTTGTTGAGGATTTTAGCATCTATGTTCATCAGCGATATTGGCCTGTAGTTTTTTTTCTTGTGTCTTGACCTGGTTTTGGGATTAGGGTAATACTGGATTCATAGAAAGAGTTTGCGAGTCTTCCCTCTTCTTGGATTTTTTGGAGTAGTTTGAGAATGGTAGGTATTAGTTCTTCCCCAAATGTTTTGTGAAATCCACCTGTGAAGCCATCTGGTCCAGGGATTTTGTGTGCCGGGAGTTTTTGATTACTGCTTCAATTTCACTCCGTGTTATCGGTCTGTTTCTGCTTCTTTTTGATTCAGTTTTGGAAGATTATATGTTTCTAGAAATTTGTCCATTTCATCTAGGTTGTCACATTTCTTGCTACAGTTTTTGTAGTAATTTCTTACAATCCTTTGTATTTCTGTGAAATGGGTTGTGATTCCTCCTCTTTTGTTCCTGATTTTGTTTATTTGGGTCCTCTCTTTATTTCTTGATGAACCTGGCTAAAGGCTTGTCGATTTTGTTTATCTTTTCAAAGAACCAACTCCTACTTTTGTTTATCTTCTGAATTTATTGTTTAGTCTATATGTCATTTAATTCTGCTCTTAACTTGATGATTTCCTTCCTTCTACTTGCTCTGGGCTTTGTTTGTTGTTGTTGTTGTAGTTCTTGAAGCTGTGGGGTTATATTTTTTATTTGAGATTCGTCTATCCTTTTTACGTATGCCTGTATTACTATGAACTGTCCTTTCAAGCCTGCTTTTTGTTGTGTGTTCATTATCACTTATTTTCAGAAACTTCTTGATTTCTTCCTTGATGTCATTGTTAACCCATTCATTATTTAATATCATGTTATTTATTTTCCATAAGTTTGAATGTCTTTGAGTTTTTTTCCTTGAGGTTGATTTCTACTTTCAAGGCATTGTGATCTTAGAAGATTCTTGGTATAATTTCAATTTTCTTGAATTTGTTGAGGATTGTTTATGTCCTACCATGTGGTCTATCTTTGAAAATGTTCCATGTGCACTTGAAAAGAATGTATATTTTTCCTCTTTGGGGTGAAAAGTTCTATATATATCAACTAAGTCCATTTGATCTAGAGTGTTGTTCAGTTCCTCCATATCCTTGGTGTTTCTTTGCTTCAAAGATCTGTCCATTGTTGACAATATGGTGTAGCTCTTGATATCCTTCTTGTAATCTTTCAATATTTTCCTTATATATTCGAGTGCTCCTATGTTTGATGCATATATGGTTACCAGGGTTATATCTCCTTGATGAATTGTTACCTTAAGTATTATGAAATATCCTTCTTTTCTCTTTCTATGGCCTTTGCTGTGAAATCTGTTTTGTCTGATGTAAGTATTGCTACCCCAGTTTTTTTTTCATGTCCATTTGCTTAGAATATTTTTTTCCATTTCTTCACTTTCAATCTGTGTAAATCTTTTGTTTTGAGGTGTGTCTCTTATAGACAGCATATATGTGGGTCATGTTTTCTTATCCATTTTGCTACCCTGTGTCTTTTGATTGGAGCATTTAATCCATTTGCATTTAAGGTAATTATTTACAGGTATTTATTCTTTTCCCTTTGTACCTGTGTTCCTCTCCCTCTCTCTTTTTCTTCTTTTTCTTAAGCATTCCCTGTAGCATATCTTGCAATGCTGGTTTGGCAGAGATGTATTCTTTTAGTCTTTGTCTGGGAAACTCCTTATTTTACCTTCCATTTTGAAAGAGAATCTTGCTGGGTAGAGTAATCTTGATTGTAGGCCTTTGTTTTTCATCACTTGAAATGCTTTTTTTGCCATTCCTTTCTGGCTTGTAGTATTTCTGTTTCGAAATTAGTTGATAGCCTTATCAGAGCTCCTTTGTATGTTATTTGCTTTTTTCTCTTGCTGCCTTTAGGATTCTCTCTTTGTCTTTGAATCTTGCCATTTTAATTATGATGTTCCTTGGAGTGGGCCTTTTTGTGTTCATCTTCATTCGGACCCTTTGTGCTTCCTGGACTTGCATGATTTTTTCTCTCATAAAGATAAGAAAGGTTTCTGTCATTACTTTTTCAATCAGGTTTTCTATCCCATGCTTCTCTTCCTCTCCTTCTCATATCCCTATGATATGAATATTGTTTTGTTTTATGTTGATCTGCAGTTCTTGTTAACCCTCTTCATTCTTTTCCAGTAATTTTTTATTTTGTTACATTGTCTGGGAATTTTTTTCTACATTGTTCTCTAACTCACTGATCCAATCTTCTGTTTCATTTAGTCTGCTTTTGATTTTTTCTACTGTGTTCTTCAGTTCAGAAATTGTATTCTTCATTTCTTCCTGGTTCTTATCCATAGTTTCTTTGTCCCTTTTTATGCTGCTGTAGTTCTCAGTAAGTTACTTGTAGCTTCCCTGGAATTCTTTGTAGTTTCCCTGAAGCTTGTTGTAGTTTTCTTTGAGTTTGTTGAGTTCATTGAGCTTCCCATTACTATTGTTTTGAATTCCATGTCTGTTAGGTTGCTTGCCTCTATCTCATCTACCCCTCCTTCTGGGAATTCTTCCTTTTCTTTTGGTGGGGTGTTGTTTCTGTTTGGTGAGGTGTTATTCTGCCTTTCCATTTAGGGTGGTTGGTCTTGTTTGTTTCTGCTTCTTAGATTGGTCTGCTTTTGTTTTTTGCCTTTGTGATGTGACCTTTTTGTGTGCAGTTGTTGAGCTGCTGCCTCCAGGTGACGCCTCTTAAAGGAGAGTAGTGTGCTTAAGTGATTTCTCTCATAGTACTGGGGATGATTCTGTACTGGGAACTAGTCCACTGCTCTCCTAGCTCTTTCTCCAGAGCCACTGCCCAAAACTTTTACAAAGTGCCTGTAGTTAATTTCACCCTACTTGGGCTCAGCCAGGGGTGAATGCACTCCCTCACCCAGGCCAGGGGCAGGTTGACTGGTTCCACACTGGGGCAAGTGGATCCAAGACTCTTCTGTGCACCCACACGGGACCCATAGTGGGCAGACTGGTTGCGTGCCTGTTCTGGTGGAGGTGGGCGCTTCTGTGCACTGGCAAGTGGGTTGGTTGCATGCCTTTTGGTCTGGGCTAGGGGCACCTGGGTGTGCCGGCATGTGGGTTGGTTGCACACCTGGCTGGGCCTACTGGGGTACTTCCATGTGTGTGCTCGTGCGACCCAGGGGGAGGGTTGGGGAGTGGGCGAGTATGTTTCTGCACCAGCGTTCCTCAAGATTCTTCCCCCACCCCTAGCCTCTTCTCCTCTGTTTGCAAAAAACAATCAGAAGAGAAAAAGAAAAATGAAAAACACATTCACACACATACATAAAAGTATGCTGTTCCCTGCTTCTCAGAACCAGATGCCACCTAGACCACTCCTGGCTCTGCCAGTGGGCAGAGCCTTGCTCTCCTCCTGACCCCTCTCAGGGAAAACCTAGGGTCACTAAAAAATCTTTGCACACTGCCAGCCACAGCTCAGGGAGCCAAGCCAACCAGAAATCCTGTATTGCCCCCTTTTCCTCTGCTATTCTCACCGGACAGGTCGCTCCCAGATAGTCTTCTCTCATCCAGCAGTGCCAAGACTCAACTCCTGCCAGTATCCAGATGTTAACTGGATATGAGATGTTCTGTCCACAATTAACCTAAACTACATACCAATCTCAGGAGAAAGCAAGTGCAGCCTCCTCTCACTCCTCCACCATCTTCTGAACCCATTTGCAACAACATGGATGGACTACATCTTCATTAATCAATCATCTATCAAAGGACACTTCAATTGTTTCCATGTCTTGGGCACCATGAATAATGCTCCAATCTCCAGTAAGCAACCGCTGGCATCTTCCCCTCAACTCCTTCTGCAACAGTGGACACAGGATCCTGAGTGGCCGTGCGGAATATGCCATTTTATTCACATAATGACATGGTGGGAGTCAGGTACTGGTAGCTGGGGCATGATCTGGTGACCCAAATCCAGTCAATTAATATGGACTTTGACTTCAGAATGCATTCAGTGAATTGACTTCAGAATGAATAACCAGAAGAGTTTAGGCTTTATTCTGGCAGTGTTAGTAGTGGCCAACAGTGCCCAGTGGTGACACTCTAACCAGAGATATTTCTTTCTTCATGACTGACAGTCCTGAGTACTGTTTGTCAAATATTTCCAGTTTTTTCTTTCTTCTAGGTACATGGTGCAATATCATTTCCTGGCTGTATTGTGATTGAGTGGAGCCATATGACCTTTTATGGCCAATGAATTAGCCGAAATTGATGAATGCTACTTTAGGGCTCAGAATTTAATTGATCTAGTGAGACCTTTCAGAATTATCTTTTATGTCCAGCATAGCCACGGGGAGGGTTTGAAATGGTGGATGCCTTATCATCCTGGGTTCCCAAGTGACTATGTTGAGCAGATAGTCCTGGCTGGTTTGGCTCAGTGGATTGAGCGTCGGCCTGCGAGCTAAGTGTCGCTGGTTCGATCTTCCAGTCAGGGCACATCAGAGAAGGAAAACTTTGACTCCAAAAAACCTCCGCTGCCTTGCGGCATACCTCTTCAGGGGAAAGGCTAAGGGAGTAAACCCCGACAGAAAATCCGGAGCCGGAGTCCCTAAGGCGGTTTGACGTTGTAGTCAACACCGGCAACTCCTGCGGCACACCTGAAGCCAAGCTGTATTGACCCCGTCTTTCCCTTGGACCCTTCAGCTGCGAAGAGAGGGGGCGTCTGCTGCATGGGCAACAGCAGACCCTCCATATCACCCTGCCCAGGCTCTGTAGCTTCAGCTTCACTGGAGAGGACACTCCAGCGTCATCGCAAGATGTCGATTCAACACGGAAGGAGACAGATACCGTGTCACTCCCGAGTCGGACTGCACAGCCATTCTCGGCGGTGCAGATAGACTCTTAAGAAGCTACACCATCGTCTCTCGAGACGGACGGCTGCCGATATGTTGAGCAGAGGGTCTCTGTCAACCCAAGATGGACATGTGGATTAAGCAAGAAATAAGCCTTTATTTATTTAAGCTGCTTAAACATAACCTAGTCAACTCTTGTAACTTTGGTTCCAGTTTATTTATTAGCCTAGTTCTTTAGTCTTCCCACTGATTTTGTGAGCCAATTCATATATTTTCAATGAGTTCTTTCTTCCTTATGATAGATAAAATTGATTTCAGTTGTTTACTACCAAGACTATAAGGTGGCTTACTAGAGGCACAGTAACAACTGTGACAAAACTGGCTATTGCAATGTTCTAGCTTCAATTTGTAAGAAAAGAGTCTGTTTCCAAATTATTATGGACAAGAAGTAGAATATCCAGGAAGAAATGTCCTAACATTCTATGGCTTGGTAGTTATGCTACCTCTGGAATGTAGCTGCCACTTTTACCATTTGAAACCTATTTTTCTAGGGTTGATGTGAAGTTGAATAAAAATGTCATGTGAAGTTGTCCTGTAACTTTATGAAGGCTGTACAAATGAGCTCATTCATACCTGACCCAGGCTAGGACTGAGTCAGGCTAGGTTATGAAGAGTTTATGGAGTCCCATTGCAATAACACCTGAAACTGAATTATTAAGCAAAAAGCGTGTCACTTCATCCATTGTACAAATGTTAGAGTGGATTAGGGACCTTTGGAAAGGAGAAACCCTAAGACATTAACTATAGTTTCAGATGGACTTGGGTGCATGATGTTTTAGAAGAACACCTGCCTGCTCATCCTGTCACTGGGATGAAGCCAGAATTACTATAGGTAATGGGAGGAACATCACATTCAACTGAAATTTTACCTGAAAGCTTGTTTTTTATGATGAGGCAACTGCTTCTAGATTCTTCTACTTGACAAAAGCATTGTATCAGATCCTTCATGTGCCTTGCTTTATATCCTCCTAGCACATTTCCCCCAACCTTTGAAGTGGCAATTAGTTTTGTGCAGGAATAAACTCACAGTTCCTCATCTAAACTGCATCTTGTACTTCTCACTTTCTGCTACAGAGTTCCTCTGATACCACTGTATGGACACATGTACAAACCCTCTTGGCACTCATATGAATAAGCTGAAAGTGTGAGAGACTTAGCCCATGGGCAACCCTTGACCAATGGTGGATGGGAGTCAGTGGATAAATGTCCCCCACTTCTGTACCATTGGCAGACAATTGTGAGGCACATTCTATACAGTTCCTCAGAAGGTCCACTAGAATTTCAGGTGCCCATGTTGTGTCCCTACTTCATTGTTTAGTTGTTCACAGTCCATATTACCATTCTCTGGAATCACTCCTCCAACTATCTGCTTGAAAGTTCTTGTCCCAGATTCTGTTTTTCATGGCAACCCAAGCTAAGGAAAGCACCATATTTATGCAAAGTTGTGACAAGACCTTAATGTTCTCCAGGCCCATTCATCCTAGTCTCTCCCCTCTTTGTCCCCAGAATTCCTCTCTATAACTCCCATATCCCATACTGGCCTTCCTCATTTGTCTCATTTTTTTTTGTGTGTATATTTCTCTTTCTCTTTCATGCACACTCACACATACACATTACAGTTGCCTGCACTGTTTTATTAAGATTGCTGTTTTTGTCTGAAAAATGCAGAATACTAAGACTTGGTAATTTTACAGATTAATATAATTTCCCTAATAATAATAGTAATAATAATTAGGTTGACTGGTATAAAGTTGTTAAATTTTAATTACACCAGATATTCTAGAGGGTATCTACTTTTGCCATTATTTTATAAAAGAAAGGACATATTAATACCAAAAAAGTAGCAGGAAGAATATAAACTCAGAGTAAGTGATGGTCCCCAAATTAGCATAATCTTAGCTTTCTGAATATTTCACTGCAATGTTTCTTCGTCTTCCCTTTTTGAGAAAGATTAATAATACTTTGTGAGCACAAGCATAACCTGTTCCCTCTGGGGCCCTACGTGTACTCTGCTGATCTTTTCTCATACTCTTTGGCACCTGTGCCTCGCCACCCCACTCCCTACCAGTACTGTCACCCAGCTCTGTGTCCTTCAGTATGTGCAAAAGAATTTGCACCTGTGTCTTTCAATTCTTTCTCCTAACTAGACATAACATTTCTGAAATTTCAAAGCCAAAAAAATCAGTGGAAAACAAAGAGAACACTAAAAGTATTTTGTGCTTAATTGCTTCACTGTCTTTTTTAAGACAAAAATTTGAGGAAATTATGGAAATCTATGTTTTAGCATCAGAAGACCAGAGGTGAAGTAACAAATCTGTCATTTATCAGTTGTGTGATGTCACAAAAGCCCCATCGCTAATAGTCATAGTGCTTTGCCTGCGGGCATGCATGAGCATGTGCATGTGTGTTTGTGTGTGTGTGTATGTGTGTGTCTGTGTGTGTGTTTACCGAGGGGATGACTTGGGTTTTAAGTCTTATTGTATATAACCAAAGGGTAAGACTGTGACTTCTGGGGTTTGGATTCTGCCACCGTTGTCTCTCTGACACTGAAGGCTTCTTCCCAGGCTCCACCCTGGGGCATGGTCACTCTCCCATAGGAATTCTCACAACCTTTGCTCTTTTCACCACTCTGATTGGCTGTTATTTTTCCTCATACTGATTGGGTATATATTTACATTTTTTCAAAAGTATTAATAGTTTGGCTTTCCTGTGTTGGTTTTGTACACGTTTACTCTGTTTAGCTTGTTTTAAATTATTTTTTTATGAATTTATACCCTATTTTCTTTTTATTCTCTGACTCTCTAAATTTATCCTTTGTAGAAGTCTTCCTTTTGAATATCTCTTTATTTTATATGACCTTTTATTTTTAAGATTACCTTTTTATATATTTACTTTATCCTTTTTACTTCCAGTGCACTAACGAACTCTATTGATTTCAACTTCTTACATTTTTACCATTTGGTTTAACTTTACTTAATAGTTTAACATAATAAATATCTTTTTAAATTATAAGTCTTCAACTGTTATCCTTCCTTATTATTCACTGTAACCTGCTGTTAAAAATTTTCAAGAAGAAACTTTTTTTTTTTTTAGCATGCTGATACCAAGCAGTGATATATTCTTTTTCTTCTACCTTTCAGGCATGTGGCTTTTGTTCAATGAGCCCATTAATTGACTCATTCCTTTTAGTGTTTGGGCTTCATTCAGGGGTCTCATTTCCAACATCTCATGCATTGAGTTCAAAGCAGTATCTTATGTTCTATGATGCACTAAAAAGCCAATTCCTCTGGTTAGGAAAAACATCAAAGGCCCCAGGGTAGCTATAGTTTCAGATGATCATTTGTATTTCCAGCTGCCTCCTAAGTTTGGTCCCCTGTGGGTTTCCATCACTTTCTTACTAACTTGGCTGTACTTTAAAAACATATTTGTTATCTCTTTTTTTGTTGAGGTCACATTCACATAACATAGAATTAACCATTTTTAAGTATATATTTAAATGACATTTAGCACATTCACAATGTTGTGTTACTACCACCTTTCTCTATTTCCAAAACATTTCATCACCCCAAAGGGAAACCCCATACATGTTCAGCAGTTAATCCCCTATTTCTACTTTACTCCAGCTCCTGGCAACCGCCACTCTGCTTTCTGTCTTACTATTCCAGATATTTCATATAAATGGTATCATAAAACGTGTGACCTTTTGCATCTGACTTCTTTTATTTAACATAATGTGACATTTGTTATATTTTATCTATAGTTTTTAGATGTTTAGTATTGGGAGAATTTTCAGGAATGTAGTACATATATCTTGTTGCTGGAAATATAATTCCTATATCTGATTATTAATGTTACCATGAGTAGGAAATTAAGGGACTATATTGAAACTTTCTTTTGACTGATATTTATCCGTTGAAGTCCTGAAACTTTCACTCAGTGCTTTACCATTTTTTTCAATTAAAGCAAGGTAAGGGAGTTTCCTCTAATATTTGGTTAATAATTTCTTAAAACACTAGACATTCAAATGTAAATTTATCATATCCAAATTTAAATTCCAAGCTAATTTTCACTTAATAAATGATCAAAGTTTTTTTTTTACTTCACCCCAGTAAAAAACAATTTCCTTTTTATTTTTTTTTATATTTTTTTTATTTTTTGGTTTTTCGATTACAGTTGTCCCATTTTTCCCCCATTACACTCCCCCACCCAGCCCACCCCTTCTCCCACAGTCATATCCCTCACCATTGTCCATGTCCATGAGTCATTTATACACGTTCCTTGACTAAACCCTTCCCTTACTTATCCCCCTTCTCTCCCACCCCCTCCCCCCTATTGACTGCTATTCTGCTCTTTGGCCTACTTAGTTTGTTTGTGTTGTTCTTTAGTTTCCTGTATTAGGTGATATCATATGGTATTTTTCTTTCTTTGCCTGGCTTATTTCACTAAGCACAATTCTCTCTAGTTCCATCCATGTTGTCACAAATGGAAGGAGTTCCTTCTTTCTTTCTGAAACACAGTATTCCATTGTGTAAATGTACCACAGGTTTTTAGTCCACTCATCTACGGGTGGACGCTTAGGTTGTTTCCAGAAATTGGCTATTGTAAATAGTGCTGCTATGAACATAGTGGTGCATAAGTTCTTTGAATTAGTGTTTTAGGATTTTTCGGGTATAATCCTAGCAGTGGAATCTCTGGTTCAAAAGACAGTTCCATTTTTAGTTTTTCGAGGTAATTCCATACTGTTTTCCATAGTGGCTACACCAGTTTGCATTCCCATCAACAATGCAGTAGGGTTCCCGTTTCGCCAACAAGTGTTGGCGAAACACTTGTTGTTTGTTGATTTGTTGATGATGGCCATTCTGACTGGTGTAAAATGGTATCTCATTGTGGTTTTTATTTGCATTTCCCTGATGACTAATGAAGTTGAGCATTTTTTCATGTGTCTATGGACCTTCTGTATGTCCTCTTTGGAGAAGTGTTTTTTCAGGTCCTTTGCCCATTTTTTAATTGGGTTGTTTGTTTTCTTGATATTGAATCATATAAGCTCTTTATATATTTTGGAGATCAGTCCCCTGTCTATGATGTCATTGGCAAATATGTTTTCCCATATGGTTGGTTTCCTTTTCATCTTGCTGATGTTTTCTTTTGCTGAGCAGAAACTCTTTAGTTTGATGTAGTCCCATTTGTTTATTTTTTCCTTTATTTCTCTTGCCTTAGGAGATGCATCCGTGAAGATATTGTTACATGGGATATCTGAAATTTTCCTGCCTATGTTTTCCTCTAGGACTTTTACGGTGTAATGGCTTACATTTAAGTCTTTGATCCCTCTTGAGTTTATTCTCGTGTGTGGTGTAAGTCGGTGTTCTAGTTTCATTTTTTTGCACATCTCTGTCCAGTTCTCCCAGCACCATTTGTTAAAGAGGCTCTTCTACAATTTATGTTCTTTCCTCCTTTATCAAATATTAGTTGACCATAGAGGCCTGGGTTTATTTCTGGACTCTCTATTCTGTTCCACTGATCTACATGTCTGTTCTTATGCCAGTACCAGACTGTTTTGATCACAGTGGTTTTGTAGTATTGTTTGATATCTGGTGTTGTGATTCCTCCTGCTGCGTTCTTCTGTCTCAAGATTGTTTTTGCTATTCGGGGTATTTTTTAGTTCCATATAAATTTATGGAGTATTTGTTCTAGGTCTGTGAAAAATGTCATTGGTATTTTAATAAGGATTGCATTGAATCTGAAAATTGCTTTGGGTAGTATGGCCATTTTGAGGATGTTGATTCTTCCCATCCAAGAACATGATATTTGCTTCTATTTATTTGTATCTTCTTTAATATCTTTCTTCAATGTTACTTAATTTTCAGAGTACAGGTCTTTTATCTCTTTGGTTAAGTTTACTCCTAGGTACTTTATTTTTCTTGTTGCTATAGTAAATGGTATTTTCTTTTTTGTCTCTGTCTCTGATATTTTATTGTTGGTGTACAGAAATGCCTTAGATTTCTGTATATTTATTTTGTACCCTGCTATTTTGCCGAATTCACTTATTATATCGAGTAGTCTTTTAGCGGAGTTTATAGAGTTTTTTAGGTATACTATCATGCCATCTGCATATAATGATAGTTTTAATTCTTCTTTCCCAATTTGGATGCCTTTTATTTCTTTTTCTTGTCTGATTGCTGTGGCTAGGACTTCCAACATTATGTTGAATAGGAGTGGAGAGAGTGGACAGCCTTGTCTAATTCCTGATTTCAGAAAAGTGCTTTCAGTTTTTGTCAATTGAGTATGATGTTGGCTTAAGGCTTCTCATATATAGCCTTAATGATGTTACGGTATGCTCCCTCTATTCCCATTTTGCTGAGTGTTTTCACCATAAATAGGTATTGTACTTTGTCAAATGCTTTTTCTGCATCTATTGATATGATCATGTGATTTTTGTCTTTCATTTTGTTTAGGCGATGTGTTATATTTATTGATTTGCAAATATTACACCATCCTCATATCCCTGGGATGAATTCTATTTGATCGTGGTGTATGATCTTTTTTGATGTATTGCTGGATCCTGTTTGCCAATATTTTATTGAGGAAATTATCATCTATGTTCATCAATGGTATTGGCCTGTAGTTTTCTTTCTTTATTGTACCTTGACCTGGTTTTGGGATTAGGGTAATACTGACTCCATAGAAAGAGTATGGGATTTTTCCCTCTTCTTGGATTTTTCTGAATAGTTTGAGGAGGGTAGGAGTTAGTTCTTCCATAAATGTTTTGTAAAATTCACCTGTGAAGCCATCTGGCCCAGGGCTTTTGCGTGCAGGGAGATTTTTGATTACTGTTTCAATTTCCTTCTTTGTTATTGGTCTGTTGAGACTTTCTATTTCTTGATTCAGTTTTGGAAGGTTGCATGTTTCTAAAACTTTGTCCATTTCTTCTAGGTTGTCAAATTTCTTACCATACAGTTGTCTGTAGTAATTTCTTATTATAGTTTGTATTTCTGTGGTATCAGTTGTGATTTCTCCTCTTTCATTTCTGATTTTGTTCATTTGGGTCTTCTCTCTTTTTTTCTTGATGACCCTGGCTAGAGGCTTGTCGATTTTGTTTATTTTTTCGAAGAACCAGCTCCTAGTGTCGTTGATCTTTTGAATTGTTTGTTTAGTGTCTGTGTCATTTAATTTTGCTCTGATATTGATGATTTCCTTCCTTCTTCTTGCCCTAGGCTTTGTTTGTTGTTGTTGTTCTAGTTCTTGTAGCTTTAGGGTTACATTTTTTATTTGAGATTCTTCTATCCTCTTCAGATACGCCTGTATTGCTTTGAACTTCCCTCTTAGGACTGCTTTTCCTGTGTCCCAAAGGTTTTGGGCTGTCGTGTGTTCATTATCATTAGTTTCTAGAAATTTCTTGGTTTCTTCTTTGATGTCGTTGTTAACCCATTCATTATTTAATAGCATGCTATTCATTCTCTATGAGTTTGGGTGTCTTTGAGTTTTTTTCTCTGAGGTTAATTTTTAGTTTCAAGGCATTGTAGTCTGAAAAGATGCTTGATATTATTTCAGTTTTCTTGAATTTGTCGAGGCTTGTTTTGTGTCCTATCATGTGGTTTGTCTTTGAACATGTCCCATGTGCATTTGAAAAGAATGTATATTTTGCTTCTTTGGGGTGAAAAGTTCTATACATATATCAGTTAAGTCCATGTGGTTAAATGTGTTGTTTAATGCCTGTATGTTTCTGGTGTTTCTTTGCTTCGAAGATCTGTCTATTGTTGTTAATGGAGTGTTGAAGTCCCCTACTATGAGTCTGTTGTTGTTAATATCCTTTTTGTGGTATTCTAGTATGTTCTTTATCTATTTGGGTGCTTCTATGTTGGGTGCATATATGTTCATCAGTGTTATATCTTCTTGATAGATTGTTCCTTTAAGTATTATGAAATGTCCTTCTTTGTCTCTTTTTATTGCCCTTGCTTTGAAATCTGTTTTGTCTGATATGAGGACTGCTACCCCAGCTTTTTTTTCAGGTCCATTTGCATGGAATATTTCTTTATATCCCTTTACTTTCAGTCTATGTAAATCTTATGTTTTGAGGTGTGTTTCTTGTAGACAGTAAATATGTGGGTCCTGTTTTCTTATCCATTCCATTACCCTATGTCTTTTAATGGGAGCATTTAATCCATTTACATTTAAGGTTATTATTGACATGTATTTATTCATTTTCCTTTGTACCTCTGTTCCTCTCCTCTTTTTTTCTTCTTTTTTCTTAAAACATTCCCTTTAGCATTTCTTGCAATGCTGGTTTTGTGGAGATGTATTCTTTTAGTCTTTCTTTGTCTGGGAAACTCCTTATTTATTTCACCTTCCATTTTGAATGAGAGCCTTGCTGGGTAGAGTATTCTTGGTTGTAGGTCTTTGTTTTTCATTGCTTGAAATATTTTTGACCATTCCCTTCTGGCTTGCAGTGTTTCTGTTGAGAAATCAGTCGATAGCCTTATCAGAGCTCCCTTGTATGTTATTTGCTGTTTTTCTCTTGCTACTGTCAGGATTTTCTCTTTGTCTTTGAATGTTGCCATTTTAATTATGATGTGCCTTGGAGTGGGTTTTTTTGGGTTCCTCTTCATTGGAACTCTCTGGGCTTCATGAACTTCCATAACTTTTTCTCTCATCAGGTTGGGAAAATTTCCTGTCACTATTTCTCCTATCAGTTTTCCTATTCCTCTTTAATTTCAGTGATTCTGATATTGTTTTTCCTTATGCTATCCTGTAATTCCCTTACTTCTTCTTTGTACTTTTTCAATCTTTTTTCATTTTGCTCTATTGTCTGAGAAATTTTTTCTACATTATCTTCTAACTCATTTATCTGATCCTCTACTTCGTTTAGCCTGCTGTTGACTGATTCTATTGTGTTTTTGAGTTCAGAGATTGAGTTCTTCATTTCTTCTCGGTTCTTGTTAATAGTTTCTATGTCCTTTTTTATGCTGGTGTAGTTTTCTGCAAGTTCCCTGTAATTTTCTTGGAGTTGTTGGTATCTTCCTTGGAGGTTGTCGTAATTGTTTTTAAGGTTGTCGAGTATATTGAGCTTCTTCACTACCATTGTTTTGAATTCTGTGTGTGACATTTGGGCTATGTCTATTGCACCCACCTCTCTTTCTGGGGATTCCTCTCTTCTTTTCATTGAGAGGCTGTTTCTGTGTCTTACCATGTTGTATTCTTCTTGTTTGTTTTCATTTTTTGGGTTCGTCTACTTTGACTTCCCACCTTTGTGGTATGAGGTTCTTTACAGGAGATCTGGGGGTTTCAGTGGTGCAATCTCTTTGATCTCCTGAGCCTGATGTTCTTGGTGGACCCTTTATGTCTTTTGTTTATGCTGTCTGGTTATACTTCAGATGCTCTTTGGTAGGATCTTCCTTCTGGCTAGTTGACTGAGAGTCATTCTATCCACTTTGTCTTGAGTTCTTTTGTGGAGATGCTGTTAAAAACATAAACACACAGCCAAGGCATGAGATCCACACCCTCAAAAATATCTCCGACCCTCTATCCCACTATCGTCAGCCAATGACCCAGTATTACAAGAAATGTAGAGAGATTAGAGCTTTTATACTATATGAAGAATAGATAAGAGTTGTTTTTAGGGAGGAAAAATATGATTTTTGAGAGAGGTGATGATAGAGTAATAATAGTTGAGACTATGCAAGACAGTAGGTAATATTTACATTGTATGTTAATAACGATAGAAGAAAAGGAAGAAAGGATGCAGAATATAGTAAGAGAGTGGGATTGCATAGTATTGGATTTATATAGTAGTTATATTCTATTTATTAAGAGTGAAAGGGAGGCTAAACTAGACACATAAACATATAAACAAAAATTAAAGGGGAAGGATGAGAAAGAGAGATTGTATGAAACAAATTAGAGATATAGTACCTCCGCCCCCCGCTTCGGAAAGTATAAAAAAGTAAGAATTATAATTAAAATTGAATTTAGAATTTAAAATAAGAAATGAAAAAAATTAAAGTAAAATAAAATACAAATAAAGTAAAATAGAAATAGAATTTTAAAAACTATATAAAAAGAATGTTTTTACTCTGTTCAGCCTTTGTGTGTCATCTTCTTTCTCTGCATCCACAGCTGGTCTCATGAGGCGGGTCAGAGGTTCCTGTTCCTTGAATCAGCAGTGTGCGTCTGTGGTGGCCAGCATGGCATGCGTTCCTCTGGCGCCTGTTGGGGCCTGCTGAGCATAGCTCCGAGAGTTGGTCTCTTGCTTCTTATGGCGGGGCCCCAGACACTTGTGTACAGTGGAAGTGAGGGTTTGGTGCCTGTTGGAGCCCACCAAGGTGCTTTTGCGCGAGTGCCCATGCGAGGGCAAGGTGGCCAGAGTGCTAGTCTCAGGCCTGCCGAGCCGCGCTCTAGGAGTTGGTCTCTTGCCTCTTATAGCAGGGCCCTGGACACTTGTGCACAGTGGAAGTGAGCATCTGTGAGTTGCTGCCACCCTCTTTTCACCCACCCACCTGAGCGGGCACAAGCAGAGCCCACGCAAGTGGTCTGTGCTCCAGTCTGGCGTCCACTGGAGCTGTCCAGGGGTGCCTGCACATGGTCTTCTGTGTGTCCCATGGACCCTCCCTGCCGTCATTGGGGCACTGATCTTATGTCTGTTGGGGTGTGTCTGAGGGGCACCTGGACGCGTGGCCCTGCGCACCTCGGGCAGTGAATGAGGGCACTTCCCTATGGGCACCCGCACGACCCAAAGGGAGGGTTGGGGAGTGGATGAGTGCACTTCTGCACCTGCGCTCCTCAAGAATGTCCTATCATCTCCAAACTTTCCTCCCCTCTCCACAGTTCACAAGAGAAAAATATAAAAGAAAATTATGTTCTCACTTGCAACAGCAGTATGCTGTTTCTTGTCTTTTAGCGCCAATGCCACCTGGTCGAGTCCTGTCTCTGCCAGTGGGCAGAGATCTTCTCTCCTCCCAATTCCTCTCTGGGGAAGCCTGTGGTCGCCAAAAAGCCTTTGTGTACTTCCAGCCACAGCTCGGGTAGCCACCCCAGGCAGAAATCCCGTCTCATTCCTTTTTCCTCCTCTATCTTCACTAAACAAGTTGTTCCCAGATGGTTTTTCTTTAATCCAGCAGTGCCAAGGTTTGACTCCTGCCAGTGTCCAGCTGCTCACTGAGATAATCTGTCTGCAATTAGTCCAAACTACAGTCAAGTCTTGGGAGTCTGAAAGCGCAGCCTCCCCTCACTCCTCCACCATCTTCTCTCTCAAAAAATCAATTTCTTAAAACAGGGAAAAAATGCATTGTGAGTATATTTTCCTACTTATCTCTCTCATAGGAATCATTTCTTTTTTAAAAACATGTTTTATTGATTATGCTGTTACAGTTGTCCCAATTTCTTTTTCCTCTGCTCCCCTCTACCCAGCGACCTCCTCCCCAGTTATCCCCCCCTTTTTGTCCATGCCCATTGGTTGTGCATATAGATCTTCTCAACCTCTTCCTGTCTACTCTATTCCCTCCTTCCATGCTTCTTAATTCCTGTACCATCTCCCTCCCTTTCCCCCCTTCCCCCTCTCCACTGACTCTCCCCAATATGTTTCCCATACCTATAATTCTTTTTCCACTCTCATTCCCTACTTACTTTGCCATTATTTCAATTCCCTACCTTCTGTTGTTAGTTGTTGTGATACAGTTTTCATTTTAATGTTCATAGTTTTGATCTTCCTTTATCTAAACAAGTCCTTTTAATATCTCATATAACAGTGGTTTGGATCTAATGAACTCCTCCAGTTTTACTTTGTCCTTGAAGCACTTTCTCTGCCCTTCTATTCTGAATGACAGCTTTGCTGGATAGATAAATCATGGCTATAGATTTTTTTTATTTTCATTACTTTCAATATTTCTTGCCAGTCCCTTCTTGCCTGTAAAGTCTCCTTTGAGAAATCCACTGATAGTCTAATTGGGACCCCTTTGTACATAATTCTTTACTTCTCTCTTGCTGCTTTTAAGATTCTCTCTTTTTCTTTAATTTTTGACGTTTTGAATATAATGTGTCTTGGAGTGGTTCTCCCTGGGTCCAGTTTTTCTGGAACTCTCTGTGCTTCCTGGACCTGTAAGTCTATTTCCTTCCCCAAGTTTGGGAAGTTCTGCTTCATTATTTTTTCACATAAGTTTTCTATTTCTAGTTCTTCTTTTTCACCTTTTGACAACCCTGTAATTCTAATGTTTGTTTGCTTATAGCTGTCCCAGAGGTTTTTGAACCTCCCCTCATATTCTTCACTTTTTGTTTCCTCTTTCTGCACTGGTTGACTGTTCCTTCCTTGTGTTCCGATTTGTTGATTTGATCTCTAGTTGTCATTTCCTCACCACTTGTCTCATATGTATTTTGTTTATTTCAACATGACTAGCTTTCATTCCTTCCCCGTATTGTTCAGTATCTTTTGTTAATTCTGTAAGCTGCCTTATGACTATAGCTCTGAACTGATACACAGAAATATTTTCTATTTGTTCTTCTGTTAATTCTCATATTTGCTTTTTGGTTAGCTGCATGATTGGTATTCCAATCATTATTCCTGCCATCCTGACTGTTTTCGTTTATCTTTCCTTTTTGGGCGAGGCTGTCACACCTCCTACACTATTGGGTGCCAGAGCCCTGAGCACTTGTCACAACATGGCAACCCTTCTCACCACACTGTGGAACTTTATGTGGGGGCGGGGGTCCAAGATGGATTCTGGGCCTCACAGTCCAAGGCAATGGGGGTCTGCCTTTCCCAGCATTAGAATTGCGAGCTGACGGGTCTCAACCGCAGCTGGGACTGCTCCCCTGGCATTTCTTGCAGTCATGCCACTGTTGCTGCTGCTGCCACCAACAGCACAGCTTGACCTCTCTGCCCCGGTTTTGCCACTCCTACCCATCTGGACGAGCACCACTTGTTTATAACTTCATACGTTGGACTTCCATGTAGTTTTATTTTCCGGAACTTCTGGGTATTTCTGGTTATTTCTGGTTTTGCGGTAGTTGTAGTCCTTCTTAGTTGTGGAGGGAGACAGAGCATGTCAGTCTAAGCCTCCATCTTGGCTGGAAGTCTCTGGGATCATTTCTTAATGTCCTTTAAAATAGTAGTTGGAAGTAGCATTTGTTTCTCAAAGTGATGGAATAATGTTTCTAAAATAGTATAGCCAGAGGCAAAACAAAATAGGATCTACATGCTTTGGTAGAATGATTTTTAATGTGCAAATTTCCTAAGGGTTTTTCAATGGGGAAAAAAAAAACACAGTATTTATTAACTGAGGAGAAATGTTTCTCAAGGACTCCAGTTTTTTAAGGTTCTTTCTTCTTTTCCTCTACAATGTGATATTTTTCTTTTACCTCAATTGTAGATGCAGAAGCATTTATTAAAGGTAATCATCCTTCTAATTAACCAGAAACAATTTGCATTTGCAGGTGCACTTTTTTCAATATGACCTAACTGAGGTTGACCCAGGACCACTGAAGTGACAATCTTAGAAGTGAAGATGGAGGCTCTTAATGGATGAAATTCATCATCTGCCTATTCATTATCCAGTATTGATATCTGACAACACTCTTATTCATCTTAGACACAAGTTTCTCAAATGTGTAGGATTTATATGCTCAAATTGTCCCTTATTTGTCTCAATTGGATAGGAAAAAATTACATTACAGACTTCTGAAACATTTAATTCAACTGGTATAGGATGCTTTCATCTAGACAAATGGTTCTCAGCAGGGGGGTGATTTTTCTTCTAGGGGGCATTTAGTAATGTCTGGAGACATTTTTGTTTTTTACAACAAATGAGGGAGACAACAAAGGTGCTGTTACTGGTAGCCAGTGGGTAGAAGCCTGGTGTATGAGTTAGTGTTCTGCAGAGAAACAGAACCAGTAGGATGGATATATATTAAGGAATTGGCTCACATGACTATGGAAGCTGAAAAGTTTCACAACCTGCCATCTGCAAGTTGGAGATGTAGGAAAGCCAGGAGTGTAATTCAGTCCAAATAAGAAAACTTGAAAACTAAGGGAGACAATGGTTTACATTTGAATCTGAGGGCTGGAGAAAATGAGATGTGGCACATCAAGTGAGCAGGCAAGAAGGAAAGGGGCAAATCCCTCCTTCTTCCACCTTTTTTTCTATTTAGGCCCTCAATGGGTTGGCTGATGCCCACTTATATTGGGGAGGGCAATCTACTTTAGAAAGTACCCTGATTCAGATGCTAACATCATCTGGAAACACTCTCAAGGAGACATATACCCAGAAATAATGTGTAATCTATGGGCAGTCAAGTTGACACATGAAATTGACCGTCACATCAGGAGTGTTGCTAAGCATCTACAATGCTTAGAGAAGCCCTCATAACAAAGACTTTTCCTGTCCAAAATGTCAATTGTGCAGAAGTTGAGAAACCTTGACCTCTTGTTTCTTGGAGTCAGATAATTTTAACTGACTTAAAAAAATTTTTTTAAGTCTGCCAGGTGAGAGAATATGCTCTTGATATTAACACTCTCATGTCAAAATGTTTAAAAATCTAAGACTTAGTCTTTTACTTTTCATTTTTCCAGTTCAAGAAAGTTAACATCTATTTTCAAGTTGAATTTTCTCAAAATGCAATCCTTAAGTTATTAATGGGTAACAAGAGTTTTAAGGAGAGCTGTAAACATACCTAAAAATATAAATCTTTATTTCACATTAAATGTTTCTAGGGGCATCACAGGCAGTTCTAGAAACTTTTATTTAAGTTCTACTAGAAAGTGCAATGAGGAGATTCAGCATCTATAGAATTTTTTGCTCAGCCTAAGTCATTCTCAGTTAAAAATTATTGAGAACCATTGCCATCAATACCCTTCTTTTTAACAGTTTCTCCTTCCCAGTCTCCTCTCAAGTTAGATATGTCCATTCCTTCACTCTGCTACTCTTTCCTACAGATCTTGGTCTTCATTCAAGACCCATCTTAAGTTTCCTCACACTGATTGATACCTTCATTTCTTTGTTCATTAATTACACATTTAGAGATAGAAGAAAACTGCAAAGACAGATAGAGTTCCTTGAAGAGCTCATTGTTGTAAGAATTCTGATCTATATTAACATTTTTCTTTCCCTGAACCCCACAATTTAGTATTTGATCATACCCTGCTACTTATTATTATCAAACTGACTTCTTTGTGTTGATTTCTCCTCCTGAACCAGAGAAGAATATCTTTTTGGACTAGAGTTGCCAGATACGGTATGGAACATTCACTTAAATTTGAATTGAAGATGAACAGTAAATAATTTTTCAGTACGATTATATTGTAAATGTTGTATGGAACACATTTATATAATGAAAGATCATTCATTGAAATTCAAATGTAACTGAGCATCTTGTATTATTATTAGCTAAATCTGACAATCATATTTAGGGCAAGAGTTCTCTAGCATTTCTGCTATATCTCCAAAGACATATGTATGAGAGAGGCCTGGCTGTGAAGTGAGTACTCAAGCACTCAAAAAACAGCTGCCTCATTCCTTGGAGGTAGACAGAAAGTTAAAATAATGTTCCTCCAAAAGTAAGGAAAGTGAGCTATTTGTTCTAGTTCATAGTCACATCATTAGTTAAATCAGTTGTGATCTAAAGTAAGGGTAGGATTCCAGGAAGTGGAGGAGCTTAAGATGTCACTTCTGAAATGTTGTATTAGTGGAGGAGAGAACCCAGACCCTAGGATTTTCTTTTCCTCAGGAGGATACAGTGGGTGGGAGTTTGTTCTTTAGCCCTGTACGTTCTACGCCCGAGTTTCACAGAGGGCATTTGTATATTGGTAAAGCAGGGAAACAACTTGTTTGAGTCTCAGTTATTTTAATAATTAATCATGGAACTTTAACACAAAAGGTATTTTTTCCACTTAGCAATTTGCTATCAATGAACATAATGCCATTTCTATAATGAACATCGTGACTGAAAATACATGGAACCATTTCTGAAATCTCAGCATTGATGAAATGACTTGACTTCAATGTCTAGAAAACATAAACAGCCATTGATAAATAAATCTATTCTCAACCCAGCAGGTCAGAGGTTTCATTTACAATACCAACCACTATCTGGAATTTGTTGGTAAATGTCACGCATATAGCAGAGTACTATACGAACAGGAACTACAACCACACAGTGTCATGACAACCTCAAAACACTTAAGCGTTTTTATACTTGTTTTCATAGCTAGGAGTCCTGTGTTCTAATCTTAGCTATATAAATGAGTGCTGTTGTTTTCAGGAGTTAGGAGTGTCAGAGAGGAGATTACTCCCTGTTTCTGTTTAGAGCTTTCTTGCTGTTCCACCACCTCATTGTTAGGGCCTGTCTGATGCTGACCTTGCTCCTTGTTCCAGGGCTTTATGTTGGTTGTTACAGGGAGGTGACAGCAGAGATGTAGACAAAATAACTCAAAGGTCTTT
Organism: Furipterus horrens; assembly: GCF_987537825.1. Lineage (NCBI taxonomy): Eukaryota > Metazoa > Chordata > Mammalia > Chiroptera > Furipteridae > Furipterus > Furipterus horrens. The sequence continues at coordinate 87,074,900 of NW_028327187.1, forward strand.
TCCAACTCTATGCTTCACATTATCAGTCCTCTTAAGGTTGAAATATATTGAATTTTCATCTATCTTTAGGAGATAGAAAGTTTCATTTTGTATTCATTCTAGATAATTTCAGGTGGAGAACAAAGAAACTGAATGATGTACTAAAGTAGGAGGTAAGGAACATGGGAATACTTTATTTTCCTTAGAAGACAGCAAATCCTTTATTACTCACCATAGTCGTACAATATTTTAAAAATTAACATAAATTTATTAACCAATTACTTACTTTAAAAAAATTGAACATAATAAAATATGCTTTATGAAAGTATAGTCAACAGATTTGAAAATATTTTATTCTGAAAATTTTGATTAATGCACACAAGTAGAAGGCATAATATAGCATTCTTCATGCATCTATCACCCGGCTTCATTATCTCTATTTTGTCAGTCTTATTTTATTTACAGTTACCACTATTTTTTTCTAGTGTATTTTAAAGAAAATCTCAAACATGTTCTTTCATCCTCAAATATTTAGTATGCATCTCTAACTGATAAAGATATTTTATATATAACCACCATGCTCTTATCACATATATCAAAATGAACAATAATTGCTTAATATCAGTAGCCTGTCCATAGTCAAATTTATACACTTGTCCCCAAAATAGTTAGTTTACTGTAATTAAAATCCAAAGAAGTCTACCTGTTGCATTTGGTTGGGTCTCTTAAGTTTCTTTCATAGGAAGCATAATTTGATCTTTTTGTTGGACAAGTTAAGAAACATGCTAGGGGACTTCCGGCCAAGATGGAGGCTTAGATGGACATGCTCAGTCTCCCTCTACAACTAGAGAGGAATACAACTACTTCAAAACAAAAGATAACTAGAAATTCCAGAAAATAAAACTACACAGAAGCCCAACGTATGAAGTTATAAACCAGCGGCGCCCTTTGGGCAGGTAGGAAGAGCGAAAGTGGGTGGTGCTGTTTGCGGTTGCACCAGGGACAGCGGCAGGGAGAGCAATCCCAGCAGCAGGGAGAACAATCCCGGCTGCAGTCGAACTCTGGCAGCTTCCAACCCCAATGCTGGGGAAAGCAGCCACCACATCGCCTTGAACAGTGAAGCCCAGAGGGCGGGAGGACGGATCCTGGTCTCCTAGCTGAATAACTGTGTGAATCCATCTTGGACCCCCGCCCCCACACAAAGTGCCACAGCGCTGCGAAATAGGTTGCGGATAGGCGCCGGTCGCTGGGTTGTGACGACAAAGCACCACAGTGCAGTGAAAAAGGTTGCGGATTGCTGCCGGTCGCTGGGTCGTGACGAGTACACAGGCACTGCCCTCTATAGCCGGCCCAAGAAAACAAAACGCCTCTGTCAAAATGAGGCAGACAACTATAGAAATCCCGGTGGTGCAGCTCACCAGGCAACAGATGAAGAACCTGACAGATGAACAAATAAGAAACCTGTCAGAGGCTCAGTTCAGGGCCATTGTTATCAGGTGGCTTACAGAATTAACAAAAGATCTGGAAAAAAATGAGAAAGAATCGAAAAACACTCATAATGAAAGGAACAAAACCCCATACGAGACAGATGGTGAGGAAAAAAATCCAGAGTTCATATCAACAAACCAGAACATAGAGAAGGAACAAACAGTCTACCAGTGCAGAGAGAGGAAGTGGGAGGCAACGATGAGAGGATCAGAAACCTCTGGGACAGCTATAAAAGGCCCAACATAAGAATCATTGGTTTGCCAGAGGGCGAAGAAGATGAACTAGAAATTGAAAAATTAAGTGAAAATATAATAAAGCAGAACTTCCCAAACTTGGGGAAGGAAATAGACTTACAGGTCCAGGAAGCACAGAGAATTCCAAAAAAACTGGACCCAGGGAGAACCACTCCAAGACACATTATAATCAAAATGTCAAAAGTTAAAGATAAAGAGAGAATCTTAAAAGCAGCAAGAGAGAAGAAAAGAATCATGTACAAAGGGGTCCCAATTAGACTATCAGCTGACTTCTCAAGGGAGACCCTGCGGGCAACAAGGGACTGGCAAGAAATATTCAAAGTAATGAAAAGCAAAAACCTACAACCGTGAATACTCTATCCAGTGAAATTGTCATTCAGAATGGAAGGGCAGAGAAAGTGTTTCCAGGACAAAACAAAACTGAAAGAGTTCATTAGATCCAAACCACTGTTATATGAGGTGTTAAAGGGACTGGTTTAGAAAAAGGAGGATCAAAACTATGAACACTAAAATGAAAACTGTATCACAAGAAACAACAACAGAAGCTTGGGAATTGAAACAAAGGCAAACTAAACAGGCAACGAGAGTGGAAAAAGAACTATAGGTATGGGGAACATATTGGGGGGAGGTCATCAGGGAGGGGGAATAGGGAGACGGAGGGAGATGGTACAGGAATTAAGAAGCATAGTAAGAGGGAATGGAATAGACAGAGAGAGGTTGAGAAGAACTATATGCACAACTAACAGCATGGTCTAAAAGGGGGGGACAACTGGAGGGAGGGGGGCCACCGAGTGGAGGGGAGAAGAGGGAAGGGAAATTGGGACAAATGTAACATTATAATCAATAAAACACATTAAAAAAAAGAAACATGCTAGGATTTCAGAGACTCTTGGGATCCTTAATATAGTAATAACTGCACTGTAGATGACCAGATATATGTGAGTGAGTGGTTGTAGTATCAGAACATCTGACTGCAGTTTAGAACTTTGGGATAGAGAACTTCTTTCAAGTGAGACACAAAGTACTAAAGTGAGATCAAAGCTTTTGTCATATAGTCTTTTTTCAGCAAATGCATAAAGGACTTCATTGAACTTTGCTGGTTTTGTTGTAAAAATCCTGTAGCTAAAAATTTTCAACTTAAAACAAATACCTCTAAAGTACTATCTAAAGTCAAGACTATCTATTAGAGAAATCAGAGTAAATCTTGAAGACATTTCTACTGCAGGATTTTTATGGATGTAAAGTTTTTCAAGGAAGGGCTAATGGATCATTTGAATTACTGAGAAAAAACCACAATATTTACACTAGAATAAGATGCTTCACCAAAGTGGCTGAGTAGCTAGGCCTAAGAAATTGGGAAATCCACGTAGACATGGGACCAAGATGAAAAAATCAAGCAGGGGTAACATAAAAGGTACAGGAGGCTTCAACAAAGTTACTCAGAAAAGGTACATGATCATAAAAAAATAAGTAAAAAAGGGAGGATCCTGGTGAGGGCTAAGAATAGAAAAGAAAAAAATTCTGCCATTGTGCATCAATCCGCTATACAGCAGTCCCAAAACTTTTTGGCACCGGGACTGGTTTCATGGAAGACATTTTTCCCCAGTCGGGTAGTGGGGCAGGGGAATGGTTTCAGGATGATTCAAGCACATTACATTCAAGCTCACCTCCTTCTGTGTGGCCTTGTTCCCCCATACTAATACCAGTCCATGAACCAGAGGTTAGGGGCCCCTGTCATAACAAAGTACCATAAAATGGGTGGCTTAAAGAACAGATTTATTACTCATGGTTTTGAAGCCTGGAAGGTCTGAGACCAGGGTAACAACATCACTGTGGTGAGACTCCATGGCTTGTAGATGGCTACATTCTCACTATATCCTCACATTGCAGAAGGAGAGAATGAGAAGGGAAGAGAAAAAAGGGAAGGAGAGAGGGAGTGAGGAGCAGGAGAGAGAGAGAGAGTGTTTTTTAAAAACTGTCTTTCTATTACAGTTGTGCCATTTTTTCTTTGCTCTCCCCTGCTCTCCCACTTACTGCCTCTCCCACCGTTAATGCCCATTTAGTTGTCCATGTCTATGGGTTATTTATATTACTTCCTCAACTAGACCCTACCCCTGCTTTCCTACCTTTTCCCCTTCCCCTTTCCCCTCTGGTTACTGTCAGTATGTTCCCTATTTACATGCCTCTGGTTCTATCTTGCTCTTTTGTTTGTTTTGTTCATTAGTTTCCAGTATTAGGTGAGATCATATGATATTTGTCTTTTGTCGCATGGCTTATTTCACTTACCATAATACGTTCAAGTTCCATTTATGCTGTGGCAAAAGGTTCCTTTTTTCTTTCTGCTGCATAGTATTCCATTGTGTAAATGTACCACAGTTTTTTGATCCACTCATCTACAGATGGGCACTTAAGCTGTTTCCAGCACTTAGCTATTGCAGACAGTGCTGCTATGAACACAGGGGTGCATAAGTTCTTTTGAATTGGTGTTCCAGGATTTCTCAGGTATTATCCTAGCAATGAAATTGCTGGTACAAAAGGCAGCTCCATTTTTAGTTTTTTGAGGAAGTTCCATACTGTTTTCCATAGTGGCTGCACCAGTCTGCATTCCCACCAACAGTGCACTAGGGTTCCTGTTTCTCCACATCCTCACCAGCACTTGTTGTTTGTTGATTTGTTGATGATGGCCATTCTGACTGGTGTGAGGTGGTATCTCATTGTGGTTTTTATTTGCATCTCTCTGATGGTTAGTGATGCTGAGCATTCATTCATGTGCCTATGGCCCTCTGTAGGTCCTCCTTGGAGAAGTGTCTGCTCAGATCCTTTTCCCAATTTTTAATTGGATTATCTGTTTTCTTGGTGTTGAGTTATATAAGTTCTTTATATATTTTGGGGATCAAAACCTTGCCTGAGGTATCATTGGCAAATATGTTTTCCTATACAGTTGGATCCCTTTTCATCTTGCTGATGTTTTCTTTCGCAGAACAGAAACTCTTTAGTTTGATATAGTCCAACTTATTTATGCTTTCCTTTATTTCCCTTGCTCTAGGAGATATGTTGGCAAAAATGTTGCTATGTGGGATATCTAAAATTTTTCTGCCAATATTTTCGTCCAGGATTTTTATGGTACCATGGCTTACATTTAAGTCTTTAATTTATTTTTAGTTTATTCTGGTATATGGTATAAGTCAGTGGTCTGGTTTATTCTTTTTTTTTTTTTTTTTGTATGTCCCTGTTCAGTTCTCCCAGCACCATTTGGTGAAGAGGCTATTTTCACTCCATTTTATGCTCCTTCCCCCTTTGTCAAATATTAATTGGCCATAGAGACTTGGGTTTATTTCTGGGCTCTCTATTCTGTTCCATTGATCTATATGTTTATTCTTATGCCAGTTCAAGACTGTTTTGATCACAGTGGCTTTGTAGTATAGTTTGCTATCAGGTATTGTGATTCCTCCTACTGTGTTCTTCTTTCTCATGATTTCTAAGGGTATTCAAGGTCTTTTTTTGTTCTGTATAGATTTTTGAAGTATTTGCTCTAGGTTAGTGAAATATGCCATTGGAATTTTAATAGGGATTGCATTGAATCTATAAATTGCTTTGGGTAGTATGGACATTTAAATGATGTTAATTCCTACAACCCATTACCATGGTATACGCTTCCATTTATTTGTATCTTCCTTAATTTCTTTCTTCAGTGTTATGTAGTTTTCTGAGTACAGGTCTTTTACCTCCTTGGTTAAGTTTATTCCCAAGTACTTTATTTTTCTTGTTGCAATAGTAAATGTGAATTTTTTTTCTGGATTCTATCTCTGATATTTTATTGGCATACAGAAATGCCTTCAATTTCTGAATATTGACTTTGTACCCTGCTATTTTGCCAAATTCACTTACTAGGTTGAGTAATTTTCTTTTGTAGAGTCTATAGGGTTTTCTATGTACACTATCATGTCATCTGCAAATAACGACAGTTTTACCTCCTCTTTTCCCATTTGCATGCCTTTTATTTATTTTTTCTTGTCTGGTAGCTGTGGCTAGAACTTTCAAAAGTATGTTGAATAGGAGTGGAGAGAGTGGACATCCTTGGCTTGTTCATGATTTTAAGGGGAAAGCTTTCAGTTTTGCCCATTGTGTATAATGTCGGCTGTAGGTTTCTCATATTTGACCTTTATTATGTTGAGGTATGATCCCCTTATTCCCAATTTGCTTAGTGCTTTCATCATAAATAGGTGTTGTACTTTATCAAATGCTTTTTCTGCATCTATTGATATGATCATGTGATTTTTGTCTTCCATTTTAGTTATGTGGGGTATTACATTTATTGATTTGCGAATATTATACCATCTTTGCATCCCTTTGATGAATCCCACTTGATTGTTTTGTATGATCTTTTTAACATGTTGCTGGATCTGGTTTACCAATATTTTGTTGAGTATTTTAGCATCTATATTCATCAGCAATATTGACCTGTAGTTTTCTTTCTTTGTTGTGTCTTGACCTGGTTTTAGAATTAGGGTAAAATGGCCTCATAGAAAGGGTTTGGTAGTCTTCCCTCTTCTTAGATTTTTGCAATAGTTTGAGAAGGATAAGAGTTAATTTTTCCCTAAATGTTTTTTAAATTCTCCTGTGAGGCCATGTTCTCCAGGGCTTTTGTGTGCTGAGAGTTTTTTCATTAATGCTTCAATTTTACTAGTTGTTATTGGTCTGTTCAAGCTCTCTGCTTCTTCTTGATTCCGTTTGGGAAGATTATATGTTTCCAGAAACTTGTCCATGTCCCCCAGGTTGTCAAATTTCTTTTCTTTTTTAAAAAAATATTTATTTATTTATTTGTTTGTTTGTTTGTTTGTTTATTAATTTAGAGAGCGGGGAAAGGAGAAAGAGAGGGAGAGAAACATCACTGTGTGGTTGCCTCTCACTTGCGTCCCCAACTGGGGAGCTGAAGTGCAACCTAGTCATGTGCCCTGACTGGGAATTGAACCAGCGACACTTGTCTCACAGGCCAACGCTCAGTCCACTGAGCCACAGCAGCCAGGGCTCAAATTTCTTGTCATACAATTGTTCACAGTAATTTCTTACAATATACAAGCCTTTGTATTTCTGTGGTATTAGTTGTGATTTCTCTCTCTTTCATTTCTGACTTTACTTATTTTTGCCCTCTCTATTTTTCTTGATGAGTCTGGTTAAAGGCTTGTTGATTTTTTTAAATCTTTTCAGAGAACCAGCTCCTGGTTTTATCAATCTTTTGAATTGCTTGTTTAGTCTCTATGTCATTTAATTCTGCTCTTATCTTGAATTTTTCCTTTCTTACACTCGCTCTGGGCTTTGTTTGTTTTTGTTCCTCTAGTTCCTGTAGATATAGGGTTAAGTTGTTTATTTGAGATTCTTCTATCCTTTTTTGGTAAGCCTGTATTGCTATGAACTTCCCTCTCAGGACTGCTTTCACTGTGCCCATAGGTTTTGGGCTGTTGTGTGCTCATTATCATTTGTTTCCCAAAACTATAACTTCTTCCTTGATGTCATTGTTAACCCATTCATTACTTAATAGCATATTATTCATTCTCCATGAGTTTGAATGTCTCTGAGTTTTTTCCTTGTTGTTCATTTCCAGTTTCAAGCCATTGTGATCTGAGAAGATGCCTGACAGAATTTCAATATTCTCAAAGTTGTTGAGGCTTGTTTTGTGTCCTAGCATGTGGTCTATCTTTGCGAATGTTCCATGTTCATTTAAAAGAATATATATTTTGCTTCTTGGGGTGAAAGGTTCTATATATTTCATTTAAGTCCATTTTTTCTAGTGTGTTGTGCAATACCTCAATATTCTTGGTGTTTCTTTGCATGGAAGATCTATCCATTGTTGACAATGGGATGTTAAAGTCCCCTACAATGAGTATGTTGCTGTTGATATCCTTCTTGAAGTCCATCAAGATTTTCCTTATATATTTGGGTGTTCTTATGTTGGATGCATATATATTTATAAGGGTTATATCTTCTTCTTTTTTTAAAAAAATAATTTATTTATTTGTTTATTTGTCTATTTTATTTTTATAGAGAGAGAAAAGGAGAAAGAGAGGGAGAGAAACATCACTGTGTGGTTGCCTCTCACTTGTGCCTCTGACTGGGGACCTGACATGCAACCTAGTAATGTGTCCTGACTGGGAATCGAACCAGCGACACTTGGCTCGCAGGCCAATGCTCAATCCACTGAGCCACAGCAGCCCGGGCTTAGGGTTATATCTTCTTGATGGATTGTTTCCTTGAGTATTATGAAGTGTCCTTCTTTGTCTTTTTTTACGGCCTTTGTTGTGAGGTTTATTTTCTCTGATATAAGTATTGCTACCCCAGCTTTTTAAAAATGTCCATGTGTTTGAAATACTTTTTTCCATCCCTTCACTTTCAGTCTGTGTAGATACTTTGTTCTGAGGTAGGTCTCCTGTAGACAGCATATATGTGGTCATTATTTCTTATCCATTCAGCTACCCTATTTCTTTTTATTAGAGCATTTAATCGACCTACATTTAAGATTATTGATAGGTACTTATTCATTATGATTTTTTTCTTTGTACCTGTGTTCTCTCTCTCTCTCTCTCTCTCTCTCTCTCTCTCTCTCTCTCCATCTTCTTAAAGCATTCCATTTAACATCTCTTGCAATGCTGGTTTGGTGTAAACATATTCTTTTAGCCTTCTTTTCCCTGGGAAACTTCTTATTTTACTTTCCATTTTGAATGAGAGCCTTGCTTGGTAGAATAGTCTTAGTTGTAGGTCTTTATTTTTCATTGCCTTCTGGCTTGTAATGTTTCTGTTGAGAAATCTGCTGATAGCCTTAATGGATCTCCTTTGTATGTTATTTGCTTCCTCTCTGTTGCTGCCTTTAGGATTTTCTCTTTGTCTTTGAATGTTGCCATTTTAATTATGATGTTTCTTGGAGTAGGCCTCTTTGGATTCATCTTCATTGAAACTTTCTGTGCTTCTTGAACTTATGTGACTTTTTCTCTCCTCAAGTCAGAGAAGTTTCTGTCATTATTTTTCAAACAGGATTTTTATCCCTTGCTCCCCTTCTTCTCCTTCTGCTATCCCTGTTACAGATATTATTATGTTTCATGCTGTCCTGCAGCTCTCTTAAACCCTCTTCATTCCTTTTTAGTCTTTTTTCATTTTGTTGCAATGTCTGTGAATTTTCCTCTATGTAGTCCTCCAGCTCCCTGATCCAATCCTCTGCTTCATCTAGCCTGCTTTTGATTCCTTCTACTGTGTTCTTCAGTCCAGAGATTGTATTCTTCATTTTCTCCTGTCTCTCATTGATAGTTTGTATGTCCTTTTTAAATACTGGTGTGTTTTGAAGAAAGTTTCTTGTAGCTTCTCTAGAGTTCTTTGTAGTTTTCTGAGTTTGTCGAGTTCATTGAGCTTCCTTATAACCACTATTTTGAATTCCATGTCTGATAGTTTGCTTGCCTCTGTTTCATCTAGCACTCTTTCTGGGGATTTCTCCTTTCCTTTCATTGGTGATTATTTCTTTGTCTCCCCATTTTAGATGTCTCTTCTTGTTTGTTTTTGTTTCTTAGTTTGAGACCTTCCTTTATTTCCTTCATTCATGATGTGACCTTCTGTAATAGGAGACCTGTGAGATTCAGTGATGCAGTCTCTTTCATCTCCTGAGCTTGATGCTCTTGGGATGTTCCTTATGCAATTTATTTAGGCTGTCTGTTTGTATTTTAGTTTTGGTTGTTGATGTGTTGCTTTTTGGTGGGATCCTCCCTCTGTCTAGCTGATTGAGAGTCTCTCTGTCCACCATGTCTTGAATTCTTTTGTGGAGGTGCTGTTAAAACATAAATATACAACCCAGGCAAGAAACCTACACCCTCAAAAATAACCCCACCCACAATCACAGTCTCAATAACAAATGAGCCAGTATTAATATAGATTAAAGAGATTAAGACTATTATATTAAAGGAAAAACAGATAAGAGTTGACTAACTGAAAGAAAAATGATTTTTAGAGGTGAAGGGAAGAACAATAATAGTAGTGAGTATGGACAAAGCAATGTGAGACAGTAAGTAAAATTTACACCATATGTTAAAAAAGGGAGGGAAGGAGGTAGAATGAAGTAAAAGAAGGGAAGTGTGTAGTATTAGGTTTAAACAGAAGTTATAGAGTACATATTTAGTGCAAGAGTGAACACAAACAAAACAAAAATAAAGATGAAGAAGAAGAAGAGGAAGAAAAAATAAGAAACAAGTTAGAGAAAAAGTTTCTCCCTAGTATTATGGGCAACTTTTAGGCTATGATTGATATAGGTGGGGTGGGAATAAGAGAGAATAAAGAAAGGAAAGCTTAAGAGATGTCTAAAGGAAAGGGAAGTGAATTTGAGATGATAGAGGGGGTAGATATACTAAGAATGAGAAATGGAAACCAGGCTAAGAGCGAGAAAAAATTTCAAATTTTAGCTGAAAGAAGGAAAGGGATGGAGGAAGTTGTTAATGGAGTAAGAGAGGGGGACTATAGGATTTGAGATTTGAAATATTGAACAAGTGAATATCTATGAATAAAATTGCAGTAACACCACGAGTACAACCATATCGCATCCAATGCACAAAGCTTGATCAAGGTGTGGGGAGAATAAGTGTATTTTATGAATGGGAATAGGATTGTGAGATGACTAATGACAAGAGAAATGGTTTTGAGAGGCTGTAAAGAGGAAAAACAGTATGGGTGAAGAATGGATACTAGTCACAGTAAGAGAGAAGATATAATTTAAAAGAAAAGTAATAAGAGGAGGTCAGATGTTAAAGAGTAGTAATAGAAGAGCAAAATATGATATTTGGAATACACTATAATATAACAACTAGTGACTTAAAATGCATAAATTGGGAAGACAAGAAAATAACTCATGAAGCAGACCACAGTGGAATTCATCCCAGTAGTATCTGGTTTTTACCACTTTCTTCTCTTTCTGGATCCACCTCTGATCAAGTTCCATGGGTTTCATATCTTCGTTTCTGGCTGTCTGGCTGTGAGGATATCTAGGTGGATGCTGAGGCTACTATTTTCTCACTCATGTGTCTGCCAACTTTTCCCCTTACTGCAGCTCTCTGCTGTGAGTTGCACTGGGTTAGGTCCCACCCACTGGTTGGGTCCCACCCACTGGTCCTGTGGTACCCTCTAGTCTTCCTCATTTTTGTTTAGAAGCACTACTATGCCAGCAAGCTGGCATGCATGTGTAGAGTCCTTGCCAAGTTTCAGGTCTTGTTTCAGCTCTTCTCCCAAAAAAATCTCTGCTTGGTTTCCAAACTGCAGCACCGGTCTGTGATTTTGAGGAAAGCAGTTGTGCTGCGCGCAGGTCTGCAAGCCCAGGGGTCCTTATGGAGTCTCTGTTCTGCCTCTTCTTTCTTCTGTGTGGGCCCTCTCTGCAGCACCAGTTTACGTTTTTGTTTAGCAGAGCCATTGGCCTATAAAACTAGGGTTCCCCACAGAGTCTTGGTCCCACCTCAGCTTTCCTTCTAAAAAAGTCTCATTGTGGCCCCCATGCTTCAGCACCAGTCTCTGTGGGTCCCGATCTCTGTGCTCTCCCTGGCCCCTCCAAAATTCACACAATCTCTTGCACTCAGGGCTGACCTATCTTCCCATGCCTCCGACTGTTTCACCAAGCCTCACTGACTCCCTCCCGGATATCACTGGAAAGGGTGCTTGTGCTGGGAGCACAGTCTATGCCTCTGGCTTTCTCTCTTCTCCCTGGTAGATCCCAGCTAATGAGCTGGTCCATGGCTGACCCTAATCAGTGTGGCTAGAGGCACCAGGCTGGTCAGTCTAGGCAAGTCCCCTTAGAAAATGCAGGCCATGGTTTTTACTCTCTCCCACGCTGTTCCCACACTCCCATTCCTGTTTATCTTATCTGAAAGCTGCTCTCACTTACTCTCTGTTCAGTGTTTGTACTCCAAGTCTGTTCTGTGATGGGAGCATGCAGACCAGGCTGCTACTTACTCCGCCACCATCTTTTCCCCTCCAGAGTGTTTTTTGATGTCTCTTCTTAATAAGAGCCAATCTCATCATGAGGGCCTCACCCTCATATAAATAAACTAATCACATTTCGAAGGGCCCACTTTTAAATACAATCACATTGAGGATAAGAATTCATAATATTTTGGGAGGAAACAGTTCAATTCATAGCACATGGGAATCAAGAGCATGGAAAGGAATAAAAGACATAGTTCTATAAACCCCAGCATAGCACCAATTTTCTTAAGACATGAGTGCCATTGTTCTCTTGGAAAAAAGCACAAGCAGAAAGTAAATTTACCATTTTTTTTTCTTAAGTGAGAAGTCCATCCTATGCATGCCTAGGATGGAGGAGGAAAAAAAATGAAAGTGATAATATAAGAAGCATGATGGTGACTTATATAGAGTATAGAAAAGCAAGGCTCAAGAAAGGCAGGTAGTTCTGATTTTTCACTAGTTCTGGGTTCAGATAAGGCTGTTGGATAGCTGGACTTTGCAACTTGCTAAAAATTAGAGTGAAAGTTTTGTAGGATAGCCTGGATCTTTGTGTCATTACTGTTTCTAGCACTTAGCGGAGTGTCTGCCCTGTGATCTATATTCAATTGATATGTAAGTATGTGGGCTATTTAATCCTCATGGAATTAAAGTAACAACACATGTGTAGTAGTTATTATGTACCTGTCAGCCAGCCTGGCTATATATGAGAAGCTGTGGGGACGTGAATGTATGTTTCTTGCCCTCAAGAAAGACACACATATTCAATAAATACAGTTTAAACTGAGTGATATCATCTGTGCTTTAGGGATTCAGGATAGGGAGAGGTGAAGTGCATGAGTACCTGAGAAGATTAATAGGAGTGGAGAGATTGATCTAGACATTTCAGGAAAGGCAAAGGGTTTGGGAAGGCAGAGGGAAGACAGAGCTGTCTGGCAATGGGTTGGCAAAGACAAAGAACAAGGAACGAGCAAAGATGCCGAGGCTGGAATGAGGCTGGGCAATGGCAAAGAGGCTTTCTCCAAAGGGTGTGCATATAGAGTTGTGGGTAGAGCTGCTTTTAGCAAGGGGACTAAGGTCAACTCAATGGATGCAATGAAGCTAGGTCATGTGGAAAGCATGAGGACAAGGTCGATCACATTTATTCATGTTTTCTCATAATATTTCTGCATTTGAGTCATTGTTAGGAAAACTTCCCCTGCTCCCAGTTTATAAAAGATTTTACCCATGTTTTCTTTTTAGCACTTGTATAATTTAATTTTTTTAAAGTTTAAATTTCCATCTATTTGGAATTCAATTTTATCCTTTATTGTATGACTATATAAATACAGTTTAAACTGAGTAGCACCATATGTCTATTAACAACCTTATCTCTGGGAGAGCATGTGAGAAAGACACAGAGGTCAGCTCGAATGGGCACCCACTGGCTAACTCACTGACAATTAAAAAAAATATTTTTATTTATTCATTTTTAGAGAGAGGGGAAGGGAGAGACAAAGAGAGTGAAAGAAACATCAATGTGTGATTGCCTCTCCCATGCCTCCAACTGGGGACCTGGTCTGCAACTCAGGCATGTGTCCTGACTGGGAATCGAATTGGCAACCTTTTGGTTCACAGGCCAGCAGTCAATACACTCAGCCACACCAGCCAGGGCCTCACTGAGGTGGAGCTGCCTCCAATGCCCGGGCTCAGTTGGAAAAGAGGTTTCATGACCACGGTGGAACAAACTTACCCAGGACACTGAATTTTGTCTGGGAGGAAAAGGAGGTGGCTGTTCCCTCTAGTGGAGAAAGCACAAGACCTCCGTCCCTCATGCTTTTTATTGAGAAGGGTACACATGGGAGATACAAGGTTAAAATTTGTAAATCATCAATAGCTTTTAGGCACCTGGATTACAGTTGACAGTTACAGGTTACAAGTATCAATATAGAGGGCACAGTGACCAGTCTGTGTCAGGGTCTATTAAACATCACAACACCACACTGGCATTAGGTGCAAGGTTTCATATATTAATTGCTAGAGATTGTTTATAGTTAACTAAGAGATAAGAAAAGCAGAGCAAGCTCCAAAGCACAATAAGCATTCTTTAAATCCAATTCCCATGGAAACCCTCTGAATGGTCTTCGGTCCTGTCTCCTGCACAGCCTTCCAGTGTTCTGTTTAGACTTAGAGACTTCTCTAGGGGGTGGGAAACCTGGCTCATGGCCAGGGCTGCAATTCCGGAAACCGCAAGGAGCAGTTCCCCACACCTCACAGACAATTTGAGCATCCAAATAAATAAAAATAATAATAGATTGTAACCCGTTGAATAAAATAGGGATTTGCAAGTCTGTACTGCTGTAAATAATAAATGAATACATTGAATTTTTGATGAGGAATAAGATATTTAGATAATCTTAAAGTACCTCTTCACAAAATAGTTATTAACTATCAATACAAAACAAAAAAAGTAACTTTAGAGTAAAAGTTTGGAAGATATCACCTTAACCAAGATATCAAAATTAACATCACTAGTAATGGGACCAATTGAAATTATGTCTGATGGGATGCAATTAGAAGGGCAGAGGCACAGTTTTGTGATATTTCTGCCAAAGGTGTATGATTTGAATCTACTCACAAGAAAATATCAGACAAACCCAGATTGAGGGACATCCTTTAAGCTTCTTTGAATAAGGTTTCCTAAGTGTTAAGGCCATGGAAATCTAGGCAACACTGAGAACTATTCCAAATTAAAGAGATAGCACAACTAAATGCAACATGTGATTTAGGATAGGGTCCTTTTGCTAGAAAGGTCATCATTAGACAATTGACAAAACCTGAATGGGGTCTAAGGCCTAGATGGTAATTATGAGTCAATGTTAATTTTCTCATTTTGAGGATCATATTGTGGTTATGTAAAGAATGACTTTGTTCATAGGAAATACACACTAAAGTATTTTGTTGGGGTGGTGATGAAACATCATGTCAACAGCTTATTCTCAAATCCTCCAGTAGAATAAAATGTTCTTTGTGCTGTGCTTGTACTTTTCTGTAAGTTCTAGCCTGTTTAAAATAACATAGTTATAGAAAAAAAAATTGTATCTTTTTCTCACTGATTTTGGGGTTCACTTTTTATCACAGAGCAAATTTCCATGTGTGATTAGTCAGTTTATTCAATTCCGTTCTATTGGTCTGTCTACTCATGACTTAATGCCACTCTCATTTAGTCATAGAGGCTCTAAAATATGTTTTTATACCTAATAAGTCCAGTCCTTTGCTTCCCTTTAATTTTTCTCTTCTTTTTGAGGATTTTCCTGGTTATGCAAAGATAAAACTGTCTTTATTTACATAGTCTTCAGGTAAAACTCAAATCAATGAAAAACTACTGCAAATAACAAGAGATTTAATAAAGTAATGTTTTAAAAGCAATATACAAAGAAATGAAAGTCTATTTAAAAGAAGTATCATATTCAAAGATATAATAAAACAAAACATCTCATTCACAATAGAAAAAGAAAATATCTAGGCATAAATTTAATAAGGTGCATCCGAAACCTATATATGGAAAACTACAAAAAAAAGTTTGTAAATATACAAGATACTTGAACAAGTGGAAAAACATTCATGTTCTTAGATAAAAGATTTAACATCATAAAGCAGATCTTAATAAGATCATCTTTCAGCCCTCTTTGAGGATTGTCTCAGCTGCTGAGAGTTGCATCACCACCCCCAAGCAGCCCACATCAAATGAGGGTTTGAAGCAGGAGTACAAAGGCCTGGCCCCTTTTCCATAGGAGAGCAACTCTGGAGGGCTGTTCCAGGACCAGTGTTTGGCTGAGGCTTCCATTGAGACTGTAACCAGCTCACATTCTTCAATTTCCTGTTTCTTTTTTTCCCCCTCCTGCAGGTATAGCTCCTGAGAGCACACCCTAATAAATCTACAGCTTGCTAATCTCTTTTAAAATAGTTAAACAAGGAGGCCATTAGACTGAGGTGGCTCTGATGTCTTGCTAGCCCACAAAAGCAAACCAGAACCTAAGCCAGAAACAATGCACTCCTATCCAAAAAAATAAATTTTAAGAACAATTGATCATAGCTAACTAGGTTTTCCTAAATAAGGCAACCATAAGCTCTAGCCAATCAAATTATTTCCTTGCTTTTTCCCACATCTGCCCTATAAAAGCCTTGCCTCCCCAGCTCTTTTCATGAACACTCCTACCCACTTCCTGTTTGGCACTGCTTCATTCAAATAGATGTTTGTTCAAATAAACTTCTCAATATTTCAATGAGCCTCAGTTTATCTTTTAATACTTATATCTCAGAGCTTGTTTCTTGGGTAATCCAAGTACCCTTAGCCTCATGCTTTAGGCATAAAGTTTACCCCAGAGAGAACACCTCAATTCAATTTCGGTACTGCTACATTCCTGAGAAATGGTAACTTCCTGGTAGTGTCTCCAGTTTGCTCTCCTTGTGGAATATTTTTCTTCCCTTGTAGATGCCTGGCTTATAAAACATGATGATGCTATCTTCTGGAGAGGCCCTGTACCACCAGCTATACTCAGCTGCTGGTTCACAATCTTGGCTGTACCACCACAGACAGATATCAGTGGGAGCATCCAAACACCCTAATTATGTTATATGTTACATATATTGACCATATGTTATATATTAATAATTATAAATTTATAGTTATATAATTACTATATAACATTAATGTGTATACATAATATATATGATTATATTTAATATTATTATATACTATATTTCAGAGATATGTTCACATTTTTTACCTTTTGTAATACATTTCAGGTTTTTACAGTATATTGCCCATTTTCTATTTCACTTATTTTTACAGTTGTTCATAGTTTAAACTTCTAATAGTCACAATATTCATAGTAAAAAACAATTAGCACCTTCATTTTAATCATTTCATATAAACTGGATTTTTATTATGTAGAAGAGATCAAGTCAACTCAAGTCTCAGCTATTAGCATAATTTTGTATTGTGTAATTGTCTCCACCAGGAATATGTGTTGTTGCAGTAGCCATCTATAAGTGGAGATTCTTTTCTAATTTGATTACTGTCAGGGTACTTCTGCTCTGAGAAATCACCCAGAGAATAGTGTGAGATTTTACATCACACTTATTGAAAGAAGGGAAGGAAAGGGATTATAAGTAAAATGAAACTCTTCCGCCAACTCGAGGGCCTGTAGGAACAAGAGAAGGGTAAGGAGACTCCAACAGGCCCTCAAGGTGGACCAGGAGTCTCTTGCCTATGTTCCTGCAAGAGCCGTCTCCACACCTTTCTGAACATACATTCGGTCAGGTTGAGTTTATACATTCAGCAGGTTATTTACATCTCCCTGCTTTTCCCCCACCAGACTAGTCAATATGTGGTGCTATGTCCATCAGCATTTCTTCTGGGAACAAGTAAAGTCCACTTTTATTTCTTATGGGAGAAGCTGGGACCAGGTTAATTTGCATACAGTTCATTTGCATATGTCAAAAGTCGGGGCAGGTCGTTCAGCATCCGCCTTGTTTTGACAATGAAAGAATGGAAAGTGTAGGCAGCACAGATGCCCTGAAGGAACTGGGCTGGAGGGAGGAGGCTTTGGGACAAGATGAGCCACCGTCCATGGAGCTTGCACAGCTGCAGTAGAAGCCTCACTCCCTCCCACTGGTCGCGCCAACCGGACTGCTCTGTTCCGACAATTAACATAGTCACCAGAGTCTATTTTATTGTTGTTTTATTACAGTTCTAATTTTCCCCTGCTGCTCTTCCCTGTCTTCCCCCGCCACCCTGTTGTCCATGTATATGGATCATTTATACATGTTCCTTGACTAGACCCTTCCCTTACTTTCCCCCCTTATCTCCCTCCCCTCTCCCCTCTGGTCACTGTCACTCTGTCTCTTGATTCCATGTCTCTAGTTCTATTTTGCTCATTAGTTTGTTTTGTTCATTAGGTTTCACTTATAGGTGGGATCATATGGTATTTGTGTTTCGCTGCCTGGCTTATTTCACTAAGCATAATACTCTCTAGTTCCATCCATGCTGTCAAGAACGGCAAGAATTCCTTCTCTCTTTCTGCTGCATAGTATTTCATTGTGTAAATGTACCACAGTTTTTTGATCCACTTAAGCTGTTTCCAGCACTTGGCAGACTTGTGATTGCAATCATCATCTGGATTTTACATGTCACAAATACTTATAAGAACACATAGAGAGATTATTTAACTCAGGACTAAATGAAGATAGCCAAAGGATTGATTCTTCATCAGTGACCACACACTATAAAATTAGTATAATATAAATAAGATAATTAATTGAAAGTAACTCTATTCAACAACCAACAATTATTAGTATACAGTGGGCCTCTAATATTAATTTTTAACTTCTGTTTCCCAAAATAATTGGTGAAAACCCCTAACCTGGTGTTCTTAGGAAATGTCTGTTCTGATTTTTATTCTCCTGAGCTAAATATTTTGCTGTTTGCTTTTCCTCTGTGTGTACCACACAGTCCTTGTCACATTGTTACCAGATGGGGACTAGGCCTAGAATGGGTCTGCCTAGGATTGGCCAGTAATGTGTGAATTCTTGACTTCGTGTAGGAAAGATTTCACAACATGACTCCAGGTGATTTCTGACAGTATGTTTATTAAAGCTGGAGACAGTGAAACAAAGGAAAGACTTAGGGTAAAAGAAGAAACAGGACAGGGCCTAGGTAGGGCTTCTTTAGCTCTCAAAAAAATAGAAGTCACAGTAAAAGAAGTGAGCTCACTCAGAATTTAGAGAAAAGAGGGGTCTTGGATACAGGTTCAGGGGGTAAGCCCAGAATGAGCTGCTGCTACCCACTGCTCCCCTGGCTGCAGGTCTCTTGGGGTCCATTAGAGTCTCAGAGAAGGAGAGCAAAGTTACTGTCCTGAGGCTTTTAATCTTTCTTTGGACCGCCAGAATCCCAAAGGAGGTCTCAGGGAAGGATCTTAACAGGATATTCATTAGCTTCTCAAGTGTGTCCTTCAATATGTTAATTCATCAAAATGTGTAGTGAGGTCAGGGCTTATTTTCTTGTTAGTTTCATTTTTAAACAATGTCATTGAAAAGGGACCGAAGCCCATCTGTCTTGGAATGGTCTGGAATGCGTAAACTATTTGTTCCTGAGTGTCCTTGGTTAGGGAAGATAAAACCTTGGATTCATTAGGTGACTGCAAATTGCTTAGATCATTTGGCCTTGTTTAATTAATTTGTCTGTTTCCCTTACACCACTTATTAAGGAATTTCCCTAGCTTCTTACTATCCTGCCTCAACATCATCTGTTCTTATACGTCACTCCTTATTTAGAAACCATTATGACTTCTGAATATTTTCTTAGTCTCAACATCACTCATTGTAATAAAAATCACTTTGGGTACAGTTTGTTTAGCACTTATGTTGTAAATACAGTTTGCTTTTTCTTCATGCTCTGCAACATATCTAGGTATGACCTCTAGCTTTCTGAAGCCTTATAACTTGGTGTGTCTGCCTGTCTCATATGTTCTGGGGCCCATCCCTCTGTGTTGTGCCCTTTTGTCCCTGTCCTGCTCATGTTATGGCGATTAGGTCTTAAGAGAAAGAGCAATACTTGGTTCTTTGGACAGGAGGAGTTATTTTGCTTCCATCTCAATCTTGTCTTTATAAGCCAACTCAGTGCATCTGCATTGCTGTCAGCCTGTTAAACATGTTTCCTGTCAACTCTACTTTGATGTTGTTCTTGACCACTTTCTTGGCTCTGGGGCAGTCTTTCATTTGGCATCTTAAACCAACATAGAAACTTTTGAGTTGGATCTTGAATCTCTAGTCCAATGTCTCACGAAGGGCTTTGACTTGGACTGAAGTTGGGTGCTCCCAACTCTTGGGCTGCTTGAGGATGATTCCCCTCTAAGAAAGTCCTTGGCCCACTGAAAGATCCTTATTATCTTTTTGGGTATTTGGACACTCTCATATTAGGATCCAAGCTGATGATGGATACTTCACTGGGCAGAATCAGAGGCTCTATAACATTTACAATTGTTAAATTTTTAAAATTCCAATTTAACGTTTTTAAAGAGCTGTCCTGGCTGCAATGGCTGACCCTTTCATCATTTGACTCCACAATGTATGTTTAAAAAAGAAAAAGATTAACAAAGAATTTGTGTAAAAGAAACTGGCAAGCTCTAAATAATCTAATTAAAAAAATTCTATCCTCTGTCAAGCTTCCAATGTTCCAAAAAAAAAAAAAAAAAAGCAAAAAAAAAGAAAGAAATGTACAGCTTAGATAATATCAGGGAACTCTGTTCTGCACAACCTGCCTCTTTATTGAAACCTCCTGTGGCAATATAAGAAACTCACTGAAATATCCGTTAATGAAAAGATGGACAGCAAGAATGAAGTACTAAGGAGATTTTATTTCTTTGGCAGCCTTTTAATAAAATAAAATGAAAGGAAAGTGAGTTCATTTTAATTGATGAAAGAAACATGGATTTCGTCAAGTTGGAAAGGCAAATAAACACTGCTTGGGGCAAAGAGCATTTCTCTGTGCTTGGTTAGAGGTGTTGAGCATTGCTCCATTGGAACATGACTTAAGTTTATTGTAATTGTCTGTTTTCATATTTGGTTTTCCTAGGATTACCACTTTTTATTTATAAGGGCTTATTTCCAATGATAAGCAAAGTGCCTGACACAGTGTTGGTGATCAGTAAAATATTCTTGAATGGATGAATAAGAGAATGCATGATCCCTTCCTGTAGGAATTTATTATTTTATTATTTCCTTGGGAAGAGAAGACACAAACACACACAAAAATAAATTATGCTTTCTATCATTTTGTTCATTGTTAATTTTTCACTATTTTTATCCTTTTAATTACTATTATTTTTGTAGTATTTGTAACAAACCCTAAAGGTGGTCAAAGATGTTCTTTGTATTCTGGACTGTGTCCAGTTTTTCCAATACTCCAGCCTCAGGCTTGCTTCCTAACTCTGCCTGGTGTGCTCGTCTTCCTCGATAGTTGATTAACCCTGATTCATTCTTCAAGTCCCAGCAGAAAACTCACTTTCTCCTGGAAGTCCTCTGTGATTGCCTGGGCTGGGTTATCTGACATTGCTGCATTTTCCTGTGCAACATTCACTGCACTTGTGGTCACTCTTCCTGGATGTCTTCCCTGATAGAGTGTGAGCCACAAGAGAGCAGAGGGGCAGCCTTCATCTTTTTCACCTCTTCCCCAGGGTTCAGCATTGCAGGTGTTTCATAAATGCTTGTATAAAAAAGATAGGTCTTCCCATTAGGATCATCTTGAGATAGATAAGAGGCTCTGGAGAATGGAACTGGCTCTGGAACTGATGAGTAACAAAAGACTGCAGTAGAAGAAAACATGCTCAAGGTGTGTGGTCCATGGAAAAGCAGCACTAGCATGACCTGAAGCTTGTTAGAATGCAACTTCTTACACCCCAGACCTGGGTGATTTGTATGCACATTCAAGTTTGAGAAGCACTGCTTTTAGAGGCTTCATATGGCCACATGATGCCAAGGGAAAAGATGGACCTTAGGAGTTACTCCACCTAGAAGACGTAGGGCCTTGAGCAGGCCTAAGTGACTGCATGGATATGGGGACAAGGGTGGCTTCAGAGACCCTCTAAAGTCTACTGTTTCTTTTATGACCAAGGCTTGAGTTCTAATTCAACCCCTTTTTGACCTCATAAAATACAAGGTAACTGATTACCTTGGTCTGGAGAAAATACTGTTTGTCAGTAAATTTTCTCCATAGACATCATGGGACTGTGGTTTCTCCCTTGGCCTATTTGCCAATTGGACATTAAGAAGAGATAGTCAACCTGCATTAGAATCAAAGCTCTGGGTGCCTAGGCTCTTGGCTGAATTTGCATTGCTGGAGCCAGCAAAAGCAATCCTAAGCAGATATTACAAGTATCAACCCTCTCCAGCCATCCTACCTCACCCACTGAACATGTGAGTCACTTGCAGGCTAGATGAGGAAACAGAATGTCCACAGCCAAGGAGCCTGAAGCTTCAGGGCTATGTCAATGCAGGTAGATGGGTAGGGCTTGTCAAGTAGGAGACCAGCATAGGCTGTCTGAAGGGTGAGGTAGTGGGGACATAGACTCAAGGTTCAGACCCAGGAACTATTTTATACCAAAGCAGGAGAGATAGAAGGTTCTAGAATCCAAGTCAGAGCTGGACCAAGACTTTCGCTGCCACCAATAACTTCTCAGTCACAGACTTACACAAACCCTCTTCTAGTTTGAGGGCAGCGGAAGCTCAGGTTACTTTGGTAGCAGGTGGATACATTGACTGGATTGGGATGAGAAGAAGGTTTGCTTCAGGCTCTCATCATTTCACTAGACCTGGAGCCAGCACCCCACTGTAGCTAGCTAACTTGAACAGACTTTCTTGAAAAGTCACCCTACATTGCTTCTTTCCACTTTTCATTCTCAGAGGTGGCTTACATAGTGCTCTGAAGAAATATACCTCTGTTTTATTTGGAGCTACCTCAGCTAAAGCACTGTTATCTTTTCTTCTTTTCTTAAATTTATTTCTGTTTTATTAATTTTGATGCTATAATGAATGGAATTTTGAATTTTATTTTCTAATATTTTGATAATAGTATAAATGATTGCAATTGAATTTTGTATCTTAATCCTACATCAAGCAGTGTTTCTAAATATACTCTTTAATTACAGTAATAGATTTCTCTTTTTTTCTAATTATGGTTTACATTTAATATTATTTTATATTAGTTTCAGGCTTACAGCATAGTAGTTAGACAATCATATACTTTGCAAAGTGATCCCCACAATATTGCCAGTACCCACCTGCCACCATACATAGTTGTTACATTATTGACTATATTCCCTATGTTGTACTTGACACCCTGTGCCTACTTTGTAATTACCAATCTGTACTTCTCAATCCCTTCAGCTTTTTCACCCAGTCCCCCAACCCTCTGTCAACCTTTTCTTTGTATCTATGGATCTATTTCTGTTTTGTTTGTTCATTTATATTGTTCTTTAGATTCCACATGTAAGTGAAATCAATCATGTGGTTTTTGTCTTTCTCTGACTGACTTATTTCACTTAGCATAATACCTTCTGGGTCCATCAATGTTGTTGCAAATGGTAAGATTTCATTCTTTTTTATTATATATATATGTATATACCACAGATTTTTTGTCTACTCATCTATTGATAAGCACTTGGGTTGCTTCCATAGTTTGGCTATTATAAATAATACTGCAGTAACATAAGGGTGCATATATTCTTTTGAATTAGTAAACACCTGTAATATTGTTGAACCACCCCTGTTTGACAAAGCCAAGATCCCCTTTACCACATCTCAAGGCCATAAATAACTCCACTTGCTGTTTAAGGGTGGGGCTCTAAATTCCACCCTGCCCATCCAAGTTTTGACCCTGCCACCACCAGTTTTCTAGGTTCTTACCTCAACAGCTCCCAGCACTGACACATTGATTTGCTCAAGGAAGAGTTGGTTATTTTGATCATTTTCAAAAATGAGGCAATTTAAGATTGTCTTTAGGTTCTGTATTTGCAATACTAGGGAAGAGCCTTTCTGAGTTAATTGTGGGCACAAGGGCAAGGGAGAACAGGGAAAGCAGTGAGTATTTGAAAGGAAAATGAAATATCTGAGAATTCCACTCAAGTATGTGCCAAGATAATGGCAATACTGTGTGGTGGGTCCAAGTGGGTCTCAACCTTGCTGTTTTTTTTTTTTTTCTGGCTTTTTATCTTGCCTTTACCCAACACTATTTTATCTCACTTTCCTTATGTGTAAAATGGATTGTTGTAAGGTTTAACTGGAATCGTGCAATGTAAAGCACTTAGTAAGGTGCCTAGTACCTGGAAAGAGTTCCATTCCAGAGAGTAATTGAAGCGCTGGAGGAAGACACCCCAAACTGCTATCCTCCCAAACCCTCAAGCAGATACTGTGCAGAGGACCAAGGGGTGGTGGCTCCAGGGAAGGACTTTTGCAGGCCTCAGGCGACCTCTCCTCCAAGGAGCCCATCCTCCCCCAGGTCTGAGCTGAGAGCAGGGCGGGAGCATTGGCTGCTCGCTCCACCCGGCCAGGGCGTAGACCCACGGGCGGGGCTCGGCTCCCCAGCTTCCTGGGCGGGCAATTTAGAGGTTCGACAAAGGCAGAAGTGCTCCGGCCAGCACTGCGGGCAAGGGCCACGACCCAGACCGGAGCAGCGGGCACCCGGGCGGCCTGGAGAGGGGCGAGCGCCATGAGCAGAAAATGCGACGTGGTCGTGGTGGGGGGCGGCATCTCAGGTCAGTCGTGGCTGCGAGTCCTTCTTCCCGATCCTGCACTCAGAGAATGTGATGGCTAGCAGAGGCGTGCAGGGCGGCCATGAGGGGGGATTGCGCCAAGAAGCCTTTAGATTCTCCGTGCACGGGGAGGGGATTTAGGGTGTCCAGAGTGCCGCAAAGAACTCTCCTTATGGGAAGGATTTGGTGACCTTTGGACAGAAGCATGGGGCTGGAAGTCTGTTGCAGATATGGGGCTTTGACTTTCTCCTCTGGAAAACTGCCAAATCTGTGCTTGTGATTTTCGAAGCAAGGGGAAAGGGGGAGGGCAGGAGAGAGACTCCTACCTCGGGTTAGAGCAAAGATCGGTCACTTGCCCCAAGCGAAAATCAATCACTTGCTCCAACCAGACCTGAACACTCCACACCTACTCTTGGAGCAGGCATGCACCACAACGTATTATCCTGACACCAGGAAAATGATCTTGAACAGCTCCCAGTTCAGAAAGAAGGGAATTGGACTCCTGACCCCAATTCTCTGTGGTTCCATGATTGTCATGGCTCTACCTGGGTCTGCAGGGCTCTCTTGGCAAATGTTTCTCTCATCCTCTCCTCTTCCCCTCACCAGCACAGGATAGCCAAACAACCCAGCAGGGCTGTGGTGGAAAAACTTGGCTCTCTCTGACCCAGCTCATATTTGGCAGGGATAGGGAAAGAGACTACTCTCTGAGGAATGAAGGTGGGGGAGGGTGGCTGTTCGCACAGCAAAGGCTCCCAAAGACAGAAGTCAGATGGAAGGATGAGGTCAGTGGGGGACCCCACCCTCTGAGGAGGGTCAGTCGTATCATATGGCGTGGGGTCAGTTGGAATAGCCATGCTTTCAGAACAGTCTGTTTAACAGACCCTTGGGGATGCTTTGGCCAAACTTCCAGGGCCTCCTGGTGCTTGAGCAATAATTAGAACACCCATGGATGTGATGGCTAAGACTAGCTCTAATCAAATCTCAGGAGCAGGGGTTGGTCTTGCTCCCCGTGAGGTCAGCAGGACAGAGGTGCTCTGACTCTGCTGTACTTGGCATTGGATGTTGGGTGCTGACCCTGGTCCTGGACACCTCCTTCCACTTAAACCTTCCTTACCTTTGAGTCAGATTTCAGGCTACCACTTCAGTCATCCTGGCACTCTTGAGCTCACCCATGACAGGCTATGTGCTTGGTGCTGCAGGAACATAGATGAATAAACACAACAGCATGCTGAGGTGGACCAAGGCTATATAGATTTAGTTTTCTTTCAGCATTTTTGATATCTTCTCTCCTGGAAGAAATTAGGCTTAAAAGCACATCTACCTAAGTGTTTTATTTATTTATTTAGTTTATTTTTTTGTGGGGACCCCTGCTCTGTAACAATTCCCCCTTCTCAGACTTAAGACCCTTTATAATCTTATAAAGGACAATGGGCAAAGGTCTCGTGCTCCTCTAGCTGCTTCAAGTTGGACATGGTCGTCATCCTACCTACCCTTGGGTCCAGAAATCCCTAATGAGAGTGGGGATGTGGAGGGAAGGGTGACCTTCTCACATGGGGAAGGATCTTGCAAACTCTAGGTCAGTTGGCTGTCCCCAGACAATGTCATGCTCGGTTTAATAGGCTGGCATCCTTGTTGTATTCTGGGGGCAACAGATTTGGCAACAGGGTTAAAAGGCATCAGTTAATCCATAACCACTCAATGACAAAAGGCAGGGATTAATTTTTCAATGTCCCACATTGGGAAAAAAAAAGGCTTCTTTGGAGGAAGGTGTGCAAGGCACGTCACACCTGTCCAAAGCCCTCTTGCCCACTACACTTAATTTGGGCTGAGGGAAATATTTTAGGGTTCCCTCCCCTCTCAGACCTCTGAGCCCTTTCTGTCCAAGCCATTAGGATAGAGAAGAGAAACCAGTTTTGAAGTGAAGCCCACAGACCACCCCATACTTCACCAGCCCATCCACTTAGTTCAGCCAAACAGTTGAGTCTCAGGAGGCAGCCATGCAGACAGGATTAAGTGAGGCCTATATGTAGAGACAATCCCTCAGGTGATGAGATCATAGACTTATGTCCTATGAAAACAGAACACACATGTTAATTTATGCAACATAGCCCACAAACCAGTCTCTAGATCTGAGAGACTGTCTTATTGGGAAGACATCTAGTTGCAAGGCATTTGACATTCTTCTTGCCTGTAAATTAAGCATCTTTGATGATGTCACAGACCTAATTTAACTTTCAAATGAAAACAAACTTTAAATAGAAATAAACTTTAGAGACAGTTAGCTGCACTAGTTTATAGTCTACCACTGAGCATTGTGATTTTCCTTGAATCATGATTTTTCTCCTTAAGTTTACCCTCCTTGTCATTAAAGGGACTGCGTTAAGTCCAGTTTTAATTTATCCTGTTCATTTGCATAAACACAACAAGAGCAGCAAATGATCACATATGATCTTTAAGTCTGCTTTGCTGATACTTACACAAGGAACCTTTAGGGTGCAGAGGCGGATTTAACAGTGGGTGCACGGGGCACGCGCCCTAGACCCCGACTTCTGAAGGGTCCCTCAAAACCCCAACTTTACACTTTTTTCTAATGTCACCAAGTTTGGTTTCATATGTGCAATTTTAATTACTTACAAGTTTACAATCAGCAGTAAAACCTGATAGTATGTTTTTATTTGCTTATTTTCATTATTTCATTACTATACTGCATACTATACATATACTATGCTGCATAGGCTCCATGCAGCTGCGCTATCGTTCATCAGAGCAAATATTTTTTATTTATTTAAAAATATGGTTAATGTGTATTTTTCTTTTCCCTGTCTCTTCCTCTTTTTTAAGGGACCCGATATTTTCTTCTGCTCCCAGGGCCTCAACCAACCTTGATCTGCCTCTGTTAGGGTGACCTTTAGTCTGCCCTTCAGGGCACAGAGGCTGAGCCACATATCTGGCATTCAGCCTTGCCTATAAACACCTGTCTTTTCCAAGTCCTTCAGGTTTTCCATTGTGCCTTAAGGTTCCTTCTAGCCATCTTTCAGGAAAGCAACCTACATTCCTTCCCTGGAAATATTGCCATGGACTACACAACCAACCAAGGTACCAGGCCTTTTTTCTCATGGGCTTTTATTACCTTCAAAAGTCAATCCCAGTTCCTCAGGGCTTTTTGTAACAACCAGAGCCCAAGCATGTCTCCTTTAGGCATGACGTTCCAGTCAAAGTCTTGGTCAACAAAACCTGTACGAACAACTGATCTTATTAGTTTTATGCAAATAACCTTATATCTTTCTTACTTCTTCAGAATGCCAGGTAGGGAGAAATATATACAGTGTGAAGGAAAATCCTTGTCCTTCTAATATTCACCAAAATTGCATTTCCATGCTTTACACTATCTTTTATTCACTTTCTTACATGTGAGGGTTTTTTTTTGGGGGGGTGTATTTCCTAGCTCATTTATTAATTTATTTTGCTTTCATTTTTTCCACTAAAAATTTTTACTTGTTTGTTTTTCTATGACAGTTGTCCCACTTTTTTCCCCATTGCTTCCCCACACCCTGCCCACCCCTTCTCCCATAGTTTGTCCCCACACCATTGTCCATGTCCATGGGTCATTTGTACATGTTCTTTGACTAGACCTTTCCTTTATTACCCCTCTTCTTTCCCTCCCACCTCCCTCCTTGTCACTGTTGGTCTACTCCTTGTTTACATGCCTCTGGTTCAATTTTGCTCATTTGTTTGTGTTGTTCGTTAGTCTCCTGTATTAGGTAATATCATATGGTATTTTTCTTTCATTGCCTGGCTTATTTCGCTAAGCATAATTCTCTCTAGTTCCATCCATGTTGTTGCAAATGGTAGAAGGTCCTTCTTTCTTTCTGCTACAGGATACTCCATTGTGTAAATGTACCACAGTTTTTTGATCCACTCATCTACAGATGGGCACTTAGGTTGTTTCTAGCACTTGGCTATTGTAAATAGTGCTGCTATGAATCTAGGTGATTTAGAAAGTATTAAGTACTTCTTGATACTGCCTTGCAAAGCACCCCATCTTATGGAAGCTAAAGGTTCTCTTTTCAGGCCCCCAAAGTCTTTTTTTGTCCAAAGTATATCTAAAGGGTTCAGGTTTTTCCATTACCCCTTTTATTTTGCCCTTTCTGATTCATATTCTAAACCTTCAAGCTCACTCAAGTTATTTACGTTGAACTCATATGGGAAGGATAGATATGGGTTTAGCTATTTTTACAAAAGGTGGTGAATCTCTATATTCATCCTCAAACTCTCAAAACCAGGGACTGCTGAGCAGATCTTCCTTTTCTCAAGAACAAGACATTGAATAGGCACTGTTCTAAAAACCAAGAAAGCAGGGTTCCAGGGCTTTATTCAATTGCTTTATCTGCCACATGAGAATAACACCAATTTTTCATGGCTAGATTACAGGGTCATTGTGAAGATCAAATGAAGCAATGAGTGTGAAGATAGTTTTTTAATTGTGACTTATGACACAAGTTCTACAAAAGTTTTGCACATTTATTCAAACAGTAAACATTAGGGTAAGGTGAGGTAGGGCATGCAAGGATGGTTCATATTGTGACTGCTATGGATATTTGTCAATCCAGGAAGAGAGATGAGAAACCCAAACAAAGACAATATAAGGTAGAATGTAGTACATGCCACAAGAAGGATCCATTAATTAATTAATTAATTACTCATTCATTCAATGAACATTTACTTCCTGTTGCACATTTTATACCAAAGAAAATGAAAAGTAAATTATACAGGGCCATTGTCTCTGGGGAGCTCAAAGTTGATGTGGGGAGCAGAGTCATGAACAATTAATATAAATGATCTATGAAGATAGATGCTTTAGTAGGGCATACAAAAAGTTCTAGAGAAAGTGATTGGAGAGAAAGTTGAACTCTGTGTGGGAAAAACTGGGCAGACTTCACAGAGGAGGTGACAGTTGAAGTAGGTCTTAAAGAATGAATATGAATTCACCAGAGGACTAGATGAAGAAAGAATTTTAAGCTAAGGAACAGCTTCAGAGAGGAGGAGGATGGAAAGATGTGCAAAAAAGGAGAATGGTATTAATGCATTTCCAGTTATAAAATAAATAAATCATGGGGATATAATGTACTGCATAGGGAATATAGTTACTAATATCATAATAACTGTATGGTAGTAGGTGGTTACTAGACTTATCATGGTGATCATTTTGGAAAGTATATAAATATAATCACTATGTTGTACACCTGAACTAATATAATATTGTATGTCAACTATAATTTTTTAAAAAGTAATTGATTTAAAAAATCACAGATATGTTAAAAGAAAATGGTAGCATGTTTAGGAAACCTTGAGAACTTCAATGTGGAGAGTTGGGGGGTCTGGTAGGAGACCAAAGTACAAAGGTCAATTGGGATGAATTGTGGGAAGTCTTGTATGTCACCTCAAAATGTTTAGTTCTTTTTGTGGTCATTGAATGGACACTGAGGATTTTTTCTCTCATAAAGTGACATGTGTCAAGTGACAGTGTTGGCGAAAAGAACCACGTTAGGAAAAGGATAACAGGTTTTGGGGAAAGATGGGACATCTGGAGTTGGAGGTGCTGGAAGGACACCCAGGGAAAGATGTCTAGCAGGTGGAAATGCAAGGAAGAAGTTGGGTTTACAGAGAAGTTTTAGTTGAAGCCACTGAAGTTAATAAAATGACCCATACCAAGAGTGTAAAGGGAAGAGAGGAGGCCAAAACAGAACTAGAAGAGAGGGTGCTTACTTCCACCACATGAAGGAAGATATTTAGTTATTTTCCATAGTTTGATGAGACAGATGAGGAAACTGAGAAAATGGAAAACACTTTGTGAACTTCAGATCTTAGCTCAGGTATCATTTCCCAGGGTAGCCTTCCTGAACACCCCTACCTCTAGATAGGATTACATGCTTCTGTTTAACTCTCCTCTGCCACTTTGTTCTTTCCATGAGTTTTCAGTTGTTCACTTGTTAGTGTAATTACATACATACTTTATTTTATTGCACTTTTTTTTATTGTGCTTTACAGATAGTGTGTTTTTTAATAAATTTAAGGTTTGTAGTGATCCTGCATCAAGGAAGTTTATGGGCACTATTTTTCCAACAAGCTCAGGTTATGGTTAACATTTTTTAGCAATAAAGTACTTTCCAATTAAAATATGGTTGTTTTTAAAGATATAATGCTACCGTGCACTTAGCACTTATGCTATTGTATAGCATAAACAGAGCTTTTATATGTGCTGGGAAACCAAAAACTTTGTTTGACTCTCTTTCTTGCCATATTTGCTTTATTGTGGTGGTCTGGAACCAAACCCAAGATATGTCCATGGTATGCCTGTATGTATATTCAATATCTTTCTTTTCCACTAGACTGTAAGCCTCTGGATCCCAGAAAGGTATCTTTTTTTCATCCCCAGAGGACCCCCAACCCTCAGCTCCAAAGCTCTGGCCCAGTTAGTACTCAATAACTATGTCAAATTAATTAACTTTAACTTTTTAGCAATGAAGTAGCAATTGATTGGATCTGAAATTCACTTCAATGCATTTCCTTCCAAATCATGTTAAGAATAAGAAACATGGTAAAATCAGAATTTTAGAATTAGTTAGGTGAATGACCCAATGATTTACATTTAAGAGTGTCTGAATTTGATTCTTGTTTTTAAACTTTGTTAATCATTACGTTTGGTACATTCTGATCATGTGCATGTGCTAATAGATTTTTAAAGCTGTCAGCAAGTTTTAGTCACTCCCATTGAGATAAGTAGAGCTGTGGGGGGGGGGAATGTCTGGTTAATGTATAACTTTGTTTTTTGATGCTTGAAAAATTCCAAGAAAATTGTGAAACAGCTTTTTAGAAATATGTGTGGAATCTAGATGCAAACCTTCTGATACATCTTTCACCCAAGGAGCAGATTATCTCTGGAGTCTTGGCAGAGCAGCTGCATTTTCCAGATGGAACTGGACCACAGCACATTGTTTCTGTTCCAATGCTCAGTTCAATCCTCTCTATAAAATCTTGCGCAATCCTCAAAATAAAATCTAATAAAAAGGGAAACTTGAAGCAGAAAGGAGAAGAAAGTGTCTGTTAAGCTTGACAGAGGAGATTCAGCCATCTGAATGTGGCAAGCATTTGGCGAAGATCCTGAAAAAGTTGGAGCCAGCTTCCAAAATTGTAAGCTACACATGGCAGGTCATCTGTGCGGCCAGAAGAGCAAGCTTGCTACAAGCTGGCAGGTGTGGTCTGGACAGGGAGTGTCAGAGATGGCCCACAAGGGATCATGAGTTGAGTGAGGGACATGGTGCAGATATGAACCATGTGTTAGTGGTAAAACCACCTCTTCATCTTGGATGGAAAAAGATGGAGAACATCCCTGGGCTCCCATAACCCACCTGAATGTTTTTAAAAATAGTAATTGTGTAGAAGTGCTTGGAAATTTGGGTATCCCATTCAAAGAGAGGATATAGAGAACCTGTATGGCAAAGTTAAAAGAACATATATGTACTGTGATGTCAAACAGATGCATTGTCAATCCCATTTTCTGTATTGACTTGTATGTCACTTTAAAGTTCTATAACTTCTTTGTTCAGCTGCCTCACCTTTATGATGAGACTTTAAATACCTTTATGACATAGAATTAGAAAGGATGAACATGAACGACCATATATTGTGCTAGGATCAGATAAAATGTACATGAAGGACTGTACATGGAGGTCATTATGGGCTCAGCTTGTACCTTTTTGGAAAATCTATCCTTGTTTAGCTTCTAGGGTTTTTTGTTTTTTTTTGAAATCTATGGGAGTAGAAGCAGATATTTCTGTGTAATCATGTCTTCCTTTTCACCAACCAATGATTTTTCTTGCTGTGAGGCATTTATAAGGCGGCAACGAGATTTGAGGTATATGTGCAGTCATCAACAGGAACCTGCCTGGTTCTAGTTGCATCCTGCCCCACACTATCCCTTTATTTCATCCAGTGAGGAGCCTGAGAAGCTCATGCAGTTCTGGGATCCACTGTGTTCCTCATCAGGGGACATTTTGAAAGCTTGAAATATGTCTTTCACCATCACCAGCTCTAATTCTGATTCTGACCTGGTCTTCACTTCAGCCACCTGACTCTCTTAATTACAATAAATAACAAATATATTAATAATAAATGATATTAATTTTACTAAATAATATTATTTATTAATTAATATTAATTATTAAATAATAAGTAAAGGTGGCATGTTAAGCACTGTCTACATGCTGAACAAGGTGTTAGGAACTTGACTTTTCACAGCAGCTCCGGGAGGGTTTAGAATGATAAAGCCTTGTTCCTTCTGCTTAATTTTACTACACTGGTGTGTGTGGGGGAGCTGCTTGGTAGGCCATGAAGGCAGAGCCAGGTGCTACTAGAATCACAGTTTCTAGGTGCTTATACATTCTCAGAGGTCACCAGGGCACACTTAAGGCTTGGCTTGGCTGTTATCAATAGTGACAGTTTCTTTCTCCTCAGCCCAAGTGTTAAGGTTGAGGCTTCCTGTCATCAGGAGAAGTGCTAGAGCATAAAGGTTAAGAACTTGGTGTCTACCGTTATTCCACTGCTTACTAGCTGTGCCACTTTAAGTAAAGTCAGTAACCTTTCCTTGTCTTGGTATTCTTATCTAGAAAATAGGAATAATAATGGTATCTACTTCAAAAGTGGTTGAGAGAATTAGAAAATGCATGTAAGGTGCTTGGAGTGGGGCTTAGCATCTGGCAAGCACACAGATGTTTGCTATTATTGTTAATTGGGCGGGTAGAATAACCACCAACCACTAGTAGGTCTGAAGTGCCAGTGTGCCAGCTGACTCCACTGTCAAACTTTAGGTTGAGGAAGTGGCTAGTGTCTGTGAATGTGCATGCACACACATGAAATATTATCATGTAACAGGGATACCACATCTCAGCCTTGCTTTCTTGGCTTGGATATGAATTTCTAATGTGTTATAGATGATGTAAGAATGCCAGAAGCTAAATTTAAAGAAAAAGCTTAAACTCTAATTATTTTTATTATATTTAAGAGATAAATATGTCAAAAAATTTAAATGCAGAACACATATCTATATAAAGATTTCTAATTCATTTAGTGTTAATACTAGGATCACCTCAATATTACTCAATTTAACTTTTATTTCCCTAATGAGTTTCTTCTACACCTTGTGAGAATGTAATTACAGGAGCAGCTAGTTCCAGACTCTTACCCTTTGCAATTTTCAGATCAGCCATTTCCTTCATAACAGAAACTTATAATATGTTTGGGTATCATTTGTTCGCACTCACATGACTGCAAATATGCATCGAGAGGATTTTAATAAAGTGGTTACCTTATACAACTGATATTTATATCATTAAAGTTGTTTAAAACCATAACTATAGCTTATAATTGAAATCTCAACTGTTTTAATTATTCTTGCAGTTTTGACAATAAATACACAAGTGACTTCTGGGTCAAATTTATCCAGTGAACTTGAAGAGATAATTTAGTTTCTAACTTACTTATCTAACATCTTGGACCTCAGTAGTGCTTGCATGTTCCATTGACGTAGTAAAGTACTTATAATGTTTTAGTGTCAAGTATTATTTATCCAGGTATCAATAATGACAAATAGTATGTTATCACCAAATTCTAATGTTACATTTCTTTATTCCTGTCATGATTCAAACTACATATAGATATGTACATTGAATTAGAATATCTATAGTTTAAATAACATTTAAAATTAGTGAATACTAAATTATTACAGGTGACAAGATCGTAGGATAATGACACATGTCAGTCAGATCTGGGACAAATGACATGTATGCCATTGCATGTGAACCTTCAGTTTCATCTTTAGATTTGATGGCATTGTATTTATAGCCTTAGCAGTGCTCCATGTATATCTCTTGTTACTAAATCTCATATAAATTATCAGTTTAAACATCTGTAATCCCTCACCTGACCGTAGGCTGACCAAATTCTGGGACTTTGTATGATTTATTTCTCTATCTCTGCTGTTTAGAAAGGAACCCAGGCCACTTAAGCCCCAGAAATTGAATTAAGTTGGTAGAGTCCCTTGATCATGACCATGGGTCTTCTCAGGCTTTGGACCCAGAAAAGGTAAGCTCTACAACCAGAAACCTATTGAAAAAATGGAGTGAACCTTTCACCTCCTGTAGGAAGGAGGGTAACACAGAAGCGAAATGGTTCAGATCCCACCAATGTCCCTAACTGGAGCTTGGGCTCCTACTTCTTCAGCCTCCAGGTCCTCATTTATAAAGTGGAGTGATGGTCCTGGGGCTAACTCCTGTAATGCTCAATAAATGTTTAATATGTTATTTTTACCAGTGAACTGATAATACTTAATGGAGGGGATCCTGGAAATGTACAGGACTGAATATTCTTCTAAGTCTAATAAATGAGCCAAATCGAGAAGCTATATTCAGAGTGAGTGTTTTTATCCCCATAAAATAATTCTCTGGAGATCTACTCAGGTTAAGTGAGTAGTATTACAATTTTTGGAAGGGCCCAAGTTTGCTGGCCTTAGCTTTTTAGTAATGTCTCTGCACAAAAGTCATTATTTCCCTTAATAGAGGGAGTGTAATGGTATAAAAGTCTTTCCTGATTTTGAACATCCAAAGCACATAAACTTCTTCTGAGGCAAAAAATGGTTTGCTTTAGTAGAATCATGGGTGACTGAAGATGATGAAAGCATCTCCAGAAATTTTAGCTACTAGTGAGAACGCCTGGTTTTCTGTCCAAGGAAAAACAGGCCTGAGAGGCCGAAAGGCTAGCTCCAGGACTCATAGCCACTTCTTTTGAATAAAGCTACTATTCTGAGGATGAACCCCAAATTTATGAGGAAGTGCAATTAAAACAAGAACATGACCAAATGATGCTGAGTAGAAGGTAAAAATCACTAATACTTTGAAAACACTGTTCCTACATTCTACTTTCATATTCACAAAATGGATCCATCTTCATCCTCCTCGGTTAACTCAGTAAAAAAGGTACTATAGAAAACCAAGTCCCAGTATGCAATGTTGATAAAAGCCAGCATACATTTATTAACTGAAGGAAGGTATAGAAAAAGGGTAAGACCAAATTCTTACCTTAGGAAACCAGACCAGCACATAAGGAACCATTAATACTAATATGTAATTGAGTTCTGTACTGTGGGACCCAATGGATAGAAGACATCATTGAAAATTCAAGTAGCTGGAGAAGGTCTCATTCAGGGAGTGTGTAGTGAGCAAGGGAGCATCCCCAAAAGGAGCTACTGACACACTTCTGTGTCTTTTCACCATGCCAGGTTTATTAAGGGGGACCTCTCCAATAAGCCAATAGAGTTATACACAGGTTACACACAAAATAGGGGGATGGGGTGCTTACTGGATAGAGCAAACAGAGTGAGCATCTGGCACAAAGTCCTGGTTATTGGAGGTCTCTGCAGATGGAGATGTGTGTGTTGGTTGCAAGCCAGGTGGCTGCAGTGACACCACACTTCTGGTGGAGAAGTCCTCTTGGGCCCTGAGCGTGACCCATGGTACAGCCAAGCTTGAGGAAATGGTCGAATCTTTGGGTTCTTATAGCCCACCATGGGTGATGGTCATGTTCATATCAGTGTACAGATGGAGTCTTTGTCCAAGTGTCCAGACTTGCAGTTTTGGGTGATCTGGGCATATCCTGCAGTACATTCCCATTACACCCCATTACCTCAATCCTGGGCATCATGCCACTTGACATTACTGTCATGGCTGACAGTGACTACAAATTGAATTATCGAAGGTATCCCAAAAGTCTGCTCAGCTCTTGCTCTATAAATAATGGAATTCAAGCATATCTTTTAAAATATGTATCTTCATCTGAGAATGTGCTTATTGATCTCAGAGAGAGGAGAAGGGAGGGAGACAGAGAGAGAAATATAAATGTGGGAGAGAAACATAAATTGATTACCTCTCACATGAACCCTAACAGGGGACTGAACTGCAACCTAGGCATGTGCCCTGACTGGGAATCAAACCTACAACCTTTCATTTTAAGGAATGAAGCTCCACTGAGCTACACTGGCCAGGACTTTAATGGGTCTTGAAGAACAAATAAGATTTGGGTGCGTAGACAAGAAGAGACAGGCTTTAAAGTTTAGAAGAATAATATAAATCATAGAGACACAAGCCCTAAGTAACATTTTATTTTATTTATATGAAGATAGAAAGCCCAGCAAGATTAGCATAATAGGATGGGGAGATAAGGGTAATAAAGTTAATAGAAAGAGGGCTGTATCAAATGATGACACATTGAAAAGAAAAGGTAAGCCCTGGCTGCTGTGGCTCAGTGGATTGAGCATCGGCCTGTGAGCCAAGTGTCACTGGTTCGATTCCCAGTCAAGACACATGACTAGGTTGCACGTCAGGTCCCCAGTTGGGGCGCAAATGAGAGGCAACCACACAGTAAAAAAAAAAAAAAAGAAAGAAAATGAAAAGCAAAGGTAATAGTTACATTTTTCTGTGGTTGGAACTAGGGAGCCATTGAAAATTTATGCTATAAAGATAAGGTGAGCAGCTGTGTACCTGACAAGCGAAAGAGGGGCACCTGAAAGTCAGGGACACCACAAGATATGTAGAAGTTCAGGAAAAGGCTGAGAGGTGATCAGCTGATTATAATGAATTGGGTTATCTCGACCCTCAAGACAGGTTGCAAGAGGCAGGGACAGAGGGGAGGCAAGAATGGGAAGAAGGTCTTCAAAGGCATGCTGTGCTTTCTTCTGTTTTGCTGAGAGCCCACCTAGAAAAGAAGTATCACAAAAAATTAATGTTTTTCATTAAAGTTTTATCATTAGAATTAAAGGACTTGACAATATTTAAATTTTTGCCTAAAAAAATAAAATCAGAGCTCTTCTTCCTCAGGGCTTTGATCCAGTTTATAAAATGACAAACACATCTTGGACAATCTCAAACATGAAGCGAACGGTTCATCCTGTGTGTTATATAAAAGTTCTCATTGAAACCTGTTGTTTTGTGAGAGAGCGCACAATCAGAAAGCATCTATGGTTAGGTCTGACCTTTCAAATATTAGTCATGCTACCACAGTCTCCATTTAATAGCATCTTAAATGTCATATTCTAGTTAGTTTCCACATCATGTCAGAAGTTTAAGCTCTTGATCGTCTTATGTTTAGTCACCTCTTACCAAGGCCAATTCTCACTCTAGCCTCATCATTATCATTTGTCAGGATTGCATAATGGTGAAGGTGACCTATTAGGTCTGTAGTTTTATTTGCTCTCCTTCCAGCCTAAATAATCCTGCCTTTTTGTTTACCTTGAAAACATTTCTAATAATTATTTTGTATTGAATTTGGAATCCTGACCTCATCTTTTGGAGTTGGAGCTACTTTTTATTCCTGTGATCCCAGTTGTGTTTCTGTCTTAAACTGTGTGTTTATAATTATATTTTTAATTTTACCTCTTTTGGGGGGGACTTATTTTCCAGTTTTCTGCTGGAAAGAGCAACAGGCTCTGTGGAAGATTTTTTGTTATCCGATATGACCTATTTTTCAGATAAAGCAGGCTACAGTGAGGAATTAATAACCAAATTAATAACCAAGATTCCCTCAGAAATTTTAAGAAGAAACACCACTCATATAAATGAAAGATGAAATCATGTTCCTTCTTGGTGATTTATAGATTAAGGATTCTTTTGTGTAGAGGTGGGAATATTTTTTCAATAATGTGAATTTCAGAAATGTGAAAATGTGTAAATTAGAGAAAAAGGCAAAAAGGAAATGAAAATTATTCATAATTTATCTTAGAAAAAACTAACCACTGTTACTATTGCCACCTATATTTTATTTTTGGGAGCCATCCTTTGTATTTATGACATCGCTGGTAACCTTTTAAATTAATTATAGCATATTATGAATGTTTAGTTATGTCTTAGATGCTCTTCTATTATACAATCTTGATAACTTTATATTACTTTATGTATAAAGATTTTAAATTTTATTTAAAACATTTTTTTATTTTATTGATTCTTGAAAGAGAGGAAGGAAGGGAGAGAGAGAGGGAGAGAAACATCAATGTGAGAGAGAAACAGTGCTTGGTTATGTGACTCAGACATGTGCCCTGACAGGAAATCGAACCCATGACCTTTCAGTTTGCAGGATAACACCCATCGAACTGAGCCACACTGGCCAAGGCTATTTTTTTTATAATACTTTAAAATTTTGGGATGCTGTTCATGCTGTGCTTCTAGAGGTTTAACATCATTAATTAGATAATTCTGTTGTTTTTCAACACAGAAAACAGCCCTGTAACAAATCATTTTCTATGATTATTTTTACCCATCTAGATAAGACATGACTATAGCCTTTGTCCACAGTCTATTGTAACAGCTGCTTCCTGTTTACATTTTAATTTCCTCTCTCGTTTGCATTCAAACCCTATGATAGATTTTAATTTATTTAGGAGTCCAGTTAAGATACAGTTGACTTTGAGAATAGCCCTTTTATTCTATACTAGTTAGTCAAAATCAAATAGTCCTTGTTAAGCACTGATGATAAGCATACACAAAGGTGTACACTCAAATGAGTTATACTTGTTCATCAAATGTGTTTTCCTATCTTGTGTCTTCAGGGAAGAAAAAGAAATCACATTTGCTCATATGTTGATGATTGATTGATTTCTTTATTCAATATACCCTTATCACGTGTCCTATTTACGAAACATTGGGCTAAGTGTGGGGATATACATATGGAAGGGCACATCAAGCAGAGGGAGGAGGTACATACAGGCAAGTGCTGAGGGGTGGTGGGAAAAAATCCAAATAGACTTCATTTGGTTCAGATGACAGAGGAGAGAAGGATAACAGCTTCACTTCAGGGCCTTAAAGGATCTGAAGAATGATTTGGTGATAGGAATTATTAGAAAGTTAATCAGCTAATTTAAATAATCCCCTTTAAAATATAACTTAAGTGGTTGAAACTCAAATCTATGCTTTGAACAGGGATCCCCAACCTCCAGGCCAAGGACTGACATTGGGCTGCGGCCTATTAGGAACTGGGCTGCACAGCAGGAGGTGAGCGGTAGCAAGCCTGCAAAGCTTCGCTTGCATTACCACCTGTCCCCTCTTCCCCTCCTCTCATCTGTGGAACACTTGTCTTCCACGAAATCGGTCCCTGGAGTCAAAAAGATTGGAGACCACTGCTGTAATATACACAGGGCACTAAAATTTCAGTTTCACTTCTTTGACTGTTAGCCCTAAAATGACAGTGTAGTGGATGCTGTAGTTGACTACCTACCTCTCTTCGGGACAGTTAGTCCCCCATATCCGGAGAAAGTTGGCTGCTGCTGGTTCACAGCTGAGCCCCTCTCTGGAAATTGCCCTTGACTGAGAGGAGCTGACTTCCCTGGGGACACCCTGCAACATATATGTAGGAATAGAGGCCTGGCCCCCTTTCTCGATTCATGACAACTCTGAAGGATCATCTTAGCTCTGGAGCTCTTTGTAGGATTTGCCGAGGCCTCCGTTGTGACTGTGTCTGAGTTCATATCCTCCGCCTGCTCAATCCTGCTTTTGTTCCTGCTTTATATGTATTGAACCCATATAAATCTTCTATATGAAAATCTGTCTCAAAGAATGCTTACCATGGACCCTATCTAGACATACAATGATTGAACAACATTTGTCTGGCATGTCAGAATGTGTAGTGACCATGAAACTTCAGTAAGTTTGAGGTAGACACCATGAAAAGACTTGGAATTTTTTAGGATGCAAGAAACCAAAAGGGCCTAGGGAGAGTATTGAGTCATAACATTTTGAATTGGCATGTCCAGAGATATGATCCTCTATTTAATTCATCAAATGATTTAAGGGCCAGGAAAAAATAATAATATAATAAAATATAATAAATATAATATATGGGACCCCAAAACTGAATTTATTTATTAAAAATTGTGTATTTATTCTTACACATTTAAACTTCAATCACTTTCAAAGTACTCTCCATTTGATACAATACATCTATTGAGACTTTTCCCCACTGCTTAAAATAGTTTCAGAACTCATTGATTTTGATGCCTTTTTAGTCCTTCTGTCACTTTTTGTTTCACCTCTTCCCTGTTGGCAAAACGTTTCCCTTTGAGGACTTTTCAATCAGGGGAACAAAAAATAGTTGCTCAAGGGTCATGCTGTTTTGGCTCAAAAACTGCTGAACATTCAGTGTGGTGTGGGCAGTTGCACTCAGAAGTCACCCATCATGAAATGGGCAAATGGGTTGAAAGAGTCTTAAAAAGAATTCACTGAAGCTGAATGCAGCCTCTGACAACAACCCCAGCAGGTACACTGATACAGATAGGTTCCTAGAACACTCACCTAGCAAGGAAGCCTGTACTACAAGGCGCCTGCCCTCCAGAAGATAATTCTGTTTTTTTCTTAGGTTCCCCTACACATATATGAGGTCTGTCCTGAAAAAGTCCAGCCATTGTTAATATAATGTGAACAGTTTGTGCAACATCAATATAACCTAATGAGAATGGTTTGCAAAATGTTGTAACCTGACAGTGAAGGAGAGTGGACTGGAATGTACATGAGTAAACAAGGATGACTTCACTGTACTAGTCAGTGGGGGTGGTAGATGCCGTTGAGTGAACATGTGTACTGTGCCCATCACCTTCCAATGATTGAGTGAGTAGAGCAACCAATCTGCATGAAATTTTGCATTAACCTTGAACATTCCTGTATGGAAACTATTCAGATGATTCAGAAGGCCACAACTATGGGTAGCAGGTGATTGGCAGCTTCATCACAACAATGCACCTGCTCATGCATCACATCTCATGCAGAGTTTTTTGGCAAAACATCAAATCATCAAAGTGACTCAGCACCCCCTACAACCCAGATTTGGTGCACTGCAACTTCTGGCTTTTCCCAAAACTAAAATCACCTTTAAAAGGAATAGATTTCAGACCATTGATAAGATTCAGGAAAATACAATGGGGCAGCTGATGGTGATTGAGAAAACTGTGTGAGGTCCCAAGGTGCTTACTTTGAAGGGAACTGAGGCATCGTTGTCCTATGTACAATTTCTTATACCTTGTATCTTCAATAAATGTCTCTATTTTTCATATTACATGGCTGGATACCTTCTGGAAAGGCTAATATATGTAGTTTTAGCATTCTGCTATTAGTTTTACAGTTGGCCAGAGGAAACCATTGTCCACTTAGTATAAGTTCAGAATGACTAAGAAAGGCAGGAATCCTATGCTTTGGGTTCTGAAGATTCTAAATAGAGCTGTCTGTTTAAATTATGGAATTACCTCAAAAACTAAAAATGGAACTGCCATTTGAACCAGTGATTTCACTGCTAGGAGTATACCTGAAAAATCCTAAAACCCTAATTCAAAAAAACTTATGCACCCCTATGTTCATAGCAGCCCTGTTTACAATAGCTAAGTGCTGGAAACAGCCTAAGTGCCCATCTGTAGATGTGTGGATCAAAAAACAGTGGTACATCTACACAATGGAATACTATGTAGCAGAGAGAAAGAAGGAACTCCTGCCATTTGCGACAACATGGATGGAACTAGAGAGAAATATGCTTAGTGAAATAAGCCAGGCAAAGAAAGCAAAATACCATATGATATCACCCAATACAGGAAACTAAAGAGCAACACAAACAAATGAGCTAAATAAGAAAAGACTAGAATAGTAGTCAGTAGGGGGGAGGGGGGAGGGAGAGAAGGGGGATAAGTAAGGGAAGAGTCTAGTCAAGGAACGTATATGAATGACTCATGGACATGGACAACGGGGAGGGATATGATTGTGGGAGAAGGGATGGGCTGGGAGTGGGGAGCAATCAGGTAAAAATGGGACAACTGTAATTGAATAACCAAATAATAAAATTAAAAAAATAAATAAATTATAAGCATATCACTGGGAGGGGTAACCAACCCCCCAACTGCTGACTTGTGTGATTAATGTATATCAGAATGAGGGAGTACTCAAGGTAGGGTGCTTAGGGTCCAGCAGTGCAGAGCATCTTAGAAACAAAGACAGACTTTCCTTACCAGCTCATTTTCTTGAAGATGATTAGAAGTGCATAGAGAAGGGCAGGGACTGTATATAATTCAGAATTATATGAAGTCCAGTGGTGACAATACTATTTCAGAGAGAGAAGAAAAGAAAGACAAAGAGAGAAATCCTGTCCTTTTCAGGCCTATCAAACCAAGCCAGGTAGAGCTAGACTACTAGTTTTGTGATGACATTCTTTGAGGATTCTCTTCTCTAACTGAAACAAAACAAAACAAAACAAAACAAAACACATTAATTATGGAAACGTCTGTAAAAGGAAGTTGTGGGCTAGTTTTTAATCCTGTGATTCAGCCTCTTACATTTACTATCTACCCAAAATCTTAACTGGAAGCATGCCAATGTATTTTTGTCTGCTATTAGTCTTTCATTTAGAAAATATGAAGCAAGTGCCTTCTATGTTTCTTTCAATCATGAAACAGTTGCAGCCTAACACTTGCACACACACACAAGCAATCATGTTAGATTATATTTCTGGTGCCTAATAATTGCTGGCTCATGCACAAAAATGTACTTTTTAAA
Organism: Furipterus horrens; assembly: GCF_987537825.1. NCBI lineage: Eukaryota > Metazoa > Chordata > Mammalia > Chiroptera > Furipteridae > Furipterus > Furipterus horrens. The sequence continues at coordinate 87,117,515 of NW_028327187.1, forward strand.
TGAAAGAAACATTTGTGTCCTTTAAAATAGCTCACCTTTGGTGTAACTCAGAATGGATGCTAAAATCATTTTGGTTTTGGTTTCCAAATGTTGTGTCCTCTGCTAGCTTTTTTAGTCTTACTGTGTGATATTCCTGGCTTTATGAGGGGTAATTAGAATATCATACTTGCCTTTTATTTCATCTGAAAATGGACTGCACGTAGAAGTGGTTAGAGTCTGAAAGGAAATCACATGGTCCTAGTTGATAAAAGTTATCAAAATATACTGCCTGTGATCTGCTTTTTTCCCTTTGTTACTTTCCCTCTGATTTCAAGGACAATGTGTGTCCATGGGGAAATTGAGTTTTGTGTAGATAAATCAGTATGCCAGTCCACAATATTGAGCTTCTAGTGGACAAGTCTGAGGAATGGAGAAAAGTACTAAGAGGATGAAATGACTGTAAGGTAAAGGAAGCAAAAACATTTTGTGTGCAGAAGAAAAATCATTTGGAATTTATGCTTGCTTTATTTCTGGGTTTTAGTCTGTGAACAGAAAACTGTGAGAAGCTCATGAAAATTATAAAGTATTTTTTTCTTCTATTGCAGTCTTTTAAAGGAGGGTATGGGGGGATAACTGGTGATGGACAGAGACTTGATTTGGGGTGATGAACACACAATACAGTGTACAGATGATTTATTTTAGAATTGTGCACCTGAAACCTGTATAATTTTGTTAAACAGTGCCAACCCAATAAATTCGATAAAAAGGAAAAAATAAAATGTAAAATCATTAAAGAGTAAAGTTATATTTCAGTAAACAGATGTCTTTTAAATCTGGCTTCCTGCCCTAAAAATGAATTCCTTTGAAAAGAGTTTGCATGTTTAAAGATTGCTTGAGAATAAGTTTAAAACAAATCTTTAAAATTAAAAGTGTTAATGAATTCTAAATTTACAATGAATTTAAGTGTCTGTGTCTGTTAAGAAGTTTAAATACCTTTTCTTAGAAAATGGAGACTTAAAAAATATTAGCACTTAGAAGTTAAACCAGTCTTCAAATTATGCATCCTATGTACAAAATCTTGGCATTGTTTTTCAGTATTTTTCAAATATAGTGGATGAAGACTTCAATGGCAATGAAAAATGATGTTTGTGAGTAATTTAATGACAATGAAAAGTTATGTTTGTGAGTAATTCATAAACTAAGAGCCTACTCAGTCTTCATGCTAAAATAATTGCAACTATATGTGAAGAACAAACAAAATTCTTATTCAAAAAATAGTAACAATATCTGCCTCATATTTTTAAGGGACCTTGTTTACCCATAATTCTTGTATGCATAAAAAAGGCAATATTAGGTTTTCTTTCTCAAGAAATACATCCTTCCTATAAAGTAGTATGTGCAGTGTCTTGATTTGTATAACTTTACATTATGTGGAAAGTCAGAAAATGATGAAGAGTTGAAACACAGGTTGAGGGTTTATATTACTCTCGCACTGTTACTTGTCTAGTTAAATATTGTTTTCTACATCCTTGGCTTCTGAGCCTTGTAGTATAGGGTGTTTGGACCCTATAAATAGTTAGTTAACTAATATTGTTTTCCAAAATAATTCCCACAATCTACGAAAACATCTTCCAGCATCTCATGCTATATATTAACTCGGCATTTTAAAACATCCCTTCTGATCAAAGTTCCCTGTTTCCCTCCTGCCTCTCTAGCTGCTCCTTCAGTCTACTTTGCCTACTTACTTCACCTCCAATGTTCCCTGCTTTGGGAAACAAAACAACTTTCAGACCAGTTTTCAAGTTGAGACCCTTGACATTTGTAGCAGACACTGTAGGATTCCTGCCATTCCCCCTGGGCATCCATTCCCATAAACAGAGACTTATGACTTCTGACTGCTGCAAGTCTTTGCCTGAGGGCTTTCTCTGGCCAATGGAGCCCTTCTTGCCTCCCGTCCAGGACAGACAAGCAGTGGGCTGTGGTTAACGTCCCCAGGAATAGCTGTTACTTAGGACTGACAGGATAAATAACCCAGTTTCCTCACTTCTTATTTGGAATCATTGAGGCAAGTTCCACACAGTCTCTCAGAGGGCCCCAGTGGGATTGAGATCCTGTGCCCACATTGGTAGCCTGCTTGGTACTACAGCTCTTATTGCCTACCTTATCTCTCTTGACTCAAACCCCCAGAGCCTACTATGACTTCTTGAGATCACCTTCCAACTCCTTGTTTCAAGGTCTATTTTTGGATATTAGATACTAGATACTTTCTAATTTTTCGAGGAACCTCTATACTGTTTTCCATAGTGGCTGCACTAATTTCCAATACTACCAACAGTGGATGAGGTTTCTCTTTTCTCCACATTCTCCACTTTCAAAATATAGCTCAGACCTGTCCACTTCACTGTGTCCTTGATCTGGGGTTCCTCACATGGACCACAGTAGTTCCCAGAGTCTGCTCATTTACATCCCATCATTCAGTCCAGCACTCTCCAGTCCACTCTTTTCTTTTATTGTGATAAATATATATAATAAAAAAACATGTCATTTGAACCATTTTAAGTGTACAATTTAGCAGCATTAAGTACATCCGCATTGTTGTGCAACCATCGCCACTGTCCAGCTTCAGAATTTTCTCATCATCCTAAAGTGAAACTCTATGCCCATTCCTTGCATTCCTCAGCCCCTGGCAACCCCCATTCTACTTTTCGTCTCTATGAATTTGACTACTTTAGCAACTTCATATAAGTGGATTCATACAGTATTAGTCCTTTTGTGTCTGGCTTATTTCACTTAGCATGTCTTCAGGGTTCATCCACCCAGTCCACTCTTACACTGAAGGAAGAATAATATTTTTTCAATGGAAAAAATTGTAAGCTACACAAAAGTGTTTATTGTTGGCATGGAGCTAGTAAGTTGTTCAAAGACAAAGTTGATTATCTATTGGCCTTACCCCATCCTATCCCTCCTGAGGTGACCCCTTGCTAACAGCCTAGCATGTGTCCTTCTAGACTTTTCTTTCAACAAAGCAATCTTTCTAAAATACAAATCTCATAAGGTCACTCCTTTGCCTTAAACCCTTCAGTGGTCTCCTATTAACCCCAGGATAAAGTGCAAAATGATGGCTATGGCCTGGACACACTACAGACCTGAGACCTGTCTGCCTTAGAAGCTTCATCCCCTACCATTTTCTTCCATCTGTTCTGTAGTCTCACTGGCCTCAAATAATCTACCACAGTCTCTGGTCTTTGCACTTGCTCATCTCCATGTGGAATTTCTTCCTAGCTCTGTTCCTTCCCAACTACCACTTTGGTAATTCTTGATCATCTTCTAGAATTTATTTTAAAACTCACTTTTTGGGAAGTCACCTTCTCTGATAGCCTTCTGCAAACTACACTGCACCTCCCAGTTATACCTTTCTGGCACCTTGTTTTATACCTTTTCTGCCTTCCCTACTATAAGCTCCCCAGGTAGGGGCACTCAGTCTGTGATCTTCACCACCTGGCATAGTGTCTGAACCTGGTAAGTTCACAGTAAATATTGTTTGGCTTATTAAGTCTTTCTTTAACAACTAAATTTAGAACTTTGGGTTTTAAATTGCACTTAAATTGTGTTGTCCCTCTTTTCTGTGTTACTTTAATATAGTGGTTATGATGGATTAACAACTATTAAAGCACCTTGTTGGCCAGGAAAATTGTATTTTTAATGAAAAAGTGTCCTCATTTTTCCTAAGTTTTCTTTTCCCACTTTTGACATCCATGTCCTCAACACTTACTTGATTGCAGCTATGGCACTCATCTACTGTAATATAGGCCACAGTCCCTTATCGGCATTTCCCAAATGCTCAGAGTTATGAAAATTAAAAATATTTTCTAGATCTTTTAGCAAAACCTGAACAGCAGAACTGGTGTGTCTGCTTTGCTATTAGTCATACAAGGTTGAGCAAAAGTAGGTTTACCATTGTTCGTATAGAAAATAATGCAATAATAAATAAATAATAAATACAAAAATAAACTGTTTCTCATACTCACAACTGTAAACCTACTTTTGCCCTCCCTGTATTCTACTACAGATATAATAATGCAGGTAATTTAAGGGTGTTGTCCCAACTGTCACTAGGACTATTACATAAAATATGCCCATGTACCCTTTTGTCTATCTAAAACCAACTTACACCACACACCAGCATAAACTCAAAGTGGATCAAAGACTTAAATGTAAGCCGTGACACCATAAAAGTCCTAGAAGAAAACATAGGCAGGAAAATTTCAGATATCCCACATAGCAATATCTTTGCTGATATATCTCCTAGGGCAAGGGAAATAAAGGAAAAAATAAACAAATTGGGCTACATCAAACTAAAAAGTTTCTGTTCAGCAAAAGAAAACATCAGCAAAATGAAAAGGGAACCAACCATATGGGAAAGCATATTTGCCAATGATACCTCAGACAAAGGTTTGATCTCCAAAATATATAAAGAACTTATAAGACTCAACATCAAGAAGACAGACAATCCAATCTAAAAAATGGGCAAAGGGCCTGAACAGATACTTCTCCAAGGAGGACAGAGAAAGAGCTCATAGGCACATGAAAGGATGCTCAACATCACTAGCCATCAGAGAAATGCAAATTAAAACCACAATGAGATATCGTTCACACCAGTCAGAATGGCTGTCATAAACAAATCAACAAACAACAAGTGCTGGTGAGGATGTGGAGAAAAGGGAACCCTAGTACACTGTTTGTGGAAATGCAGACTGGTACAACCACTATGGAAAACAATATGGGATTTCCTCAAAAATAAAAATGGAACTGCTTTCTGATCCAGCAATTCCACTGCTGAGATTATACCCAAAGAATCCTGAAACACCAATTTAAAAGAACCTCTGCACTTCTATGTTCATATCAGTGCAATTTACCATAGCCAAATGCTAGAAATAGCCTAAGTGCCCATCAGTAAATGAGTAGGTCAAAAAACAGTGGTACATTTACACAATGGAATACTACCCAGCAGAAAGAAAGAAGGAATGCCTACCTTTTGTGACAGCATGGATGGACCTGGAGAGTATTATGCTTAGTGAAATAAGCCAGGCAGTGAAAAACAAATACCATATGATCTCACCTAATTCAGGAACCTAATGAACGAAGCAAACAAATGAGCAAAATAGAACCAGCGGCATGGAAACAAGGGACAGACTGACAGTGACCAGAGGGGAGGGGGAGGGAAAGAAGGGGGGAAAGAAGGGGAAGGGTCTAGTCAAAGAACTAATATAAATGACCCATGGACATGGACAACAGGGAGAGGATTGACTGTACTGGGGGTGGGAGGGGCAGGGGACAGGGAAAAGCAATGGGGGAAAAATGGGACAACTGTAATAGAACAACAATAAAAAAGAAATTATAAAAAAACCAAACCAAACAAAAAAAAATTTCAAGAGAAAAATAAATAAATAAAATATGAAAACTTAAAAGTTCTGAAATTCATTTGGTTCCAAGGCCTTCAGATGGTAGAATTATTTTCAAATATGAATTAGGAGGGTGGCATACATTGGAAAATATAATACCTAAAATGAGAGTCATACACTTGTTATGTGCATCATGAGGTATTTGTTTATTAGCTGGTAGTTGTTGTTTTGCTAATCATGTGGTTCATTGTTTTCAGAAAAAATGACATTCTTGCCAAACTTTTCAGCCAAAATTTAATATGTAAGAGTCTCAACAAAGTTTTCCAATTTTATGCTTTCAATACTTTTATAATTGTGCTTCCCTGATGTGTGTTGTTCTACCCCTCTGAGTAGTGCTGTTATGCAAACCGAATGCTGGAAGACAAGGAGGGTTCCCTACTCACCAGTACTTGGATGATTCATGTGTTAATTTCAGCCAGTTCCAATATCCGTGCTCTGCTTTCCTAAAATCCTCGTTGCTATTTCCATGGGATAGAGAAAATGCATCTGCCCCTTTCACAGTATTGCACTGGGAGTTGTTCCTGCTACACCTATAGACTGAGGCTTCATAGTCCTCTTCTCTGAGCCCTCAGAGCAGACAGTTGCTCTAGAGACCCCTGCTCCAAAAGCCACCACATTTCCCATGCAACCTGGTATATAAAGATTGGTGGCAGCTATTATGGAAATTTTGGGAAACTGGGCATTATTTGTAAACATAATTCAACAAAATCTAATTCTAAATCTATGTCTCTGGCTAAACATATAACTACAGAAAAGAAATTTTAATGACTTGACCAATTGCCATTTCAGATAATTCTAGTGGAGCATGACAAGGGTCTTATTTGAGAAGGCAAGAAAGGGTAACATGTATCTTGCCTTGGATTCCCCTGGAAATTGACCCTGAGTCAGGATATGAGTGCAAGGCATTTATTTGGGAAGTAATCCCAGCAAACACTGGTAGAGGAGGCAAGGAAGTCAAGAACGGGTGCATTTTCAAGCATATTTCCACTGTGAGTGACAGGAGCTCAATCTTGAAAGGGATCTCAGACAATCAGTGTAGGATATGCCTCAGTATCTCTACTAAGGTGTGAGGCAGCTGAGGTACTGAATGGCACCTGCAGCCAGAAATAACCCCTTGGACAGAATCAGTTTTAGTCGTGGGCACAAGTAGAAGTAGATCAGGAGGGAATATGGGTGGTGTATTGACACCTGCTAAAACATCTTTTACTAAAACCTGAAAATAACCTTAAAAAGTAATGATAATAATAAAAAACTTACCAAGTTCTAAAATGTCAACTTCTTAAGTTTTTTAATAACATTTTTATTGCTATGTATACTTCACATACCATACATACAAATCAGTTACTTGAAGTGTACAATTTAATGTTTTTTAACATATTCACAGGGTTGTGTAATCATGATATCAGTGTAAATTTTGAGCATATTTGTCCCCCCAAAAGGAAACCCTACACCCATTAGCTGTCATTCTTCATTCACCAACACCAGCAACAGTACCATCACCACCACCACCACCACCACCACCACCACCACCTAGCCTCTGGCAACTACTAGTTTAGTTTCTTTCTCTATATATTTGCCTGTTCTGGGAATTTCATATAAATGGAATCATGCCATACATGACCTTTTGTGTGTGGCTTTCACTCAACATGATGTTTTCAAGGTCCATCCATATTATAACTAGCATGTGTCAGTACTTTATTCCTTTTTATGATTGAATAACATTCCATTGTATGGATATACAACATTTTGTTTATTTACTAGTTGATAAACATTTGGGTTGTTTTCACTTTTTGGTTATTGTGAATTATGCTACTATAAACATTTGTATACAAATCTTTGTGTGGATGTATGTTTTTATTTATCTTGGATATATATACACCAAGGAGTGGACTGCTGGGTCATATGGTCACTCACCTTTTGAAAATTATCTTCTTAAGATTTTAAAATGTGATTTTCAGTGATTTTTCTGTATACAACATAGTATGCGTGTATGTAGAAAGTTATTATCTTGTGTAGCTTTCTGGGAAGAGAAGTTGACTGTATTAGTGGAGGAGACTAGGATAAGACAGGGAAGCCTCTAGTTGTAGTAAAGGCATGTGAGTAAAGGTGCCTGGCCAGCTGAACTGCCTGCTTCTCCCATATGCTTTTCCCAGATGGTTGGGGCTGGAAGAGTTCTTTGAGCAAAATGTTCCAACCTTCACATGAAATAAGCCAGGCAGTGAAAGACAAATACCATATGATCTCACCTAAAACAGGAACCTAATGAACAAAGCAAACAAATGAGCAAAATAGAACCAGAGGAATGGAAGCAAGGGACAGACTGACAGTGACCAGAGGGGAAGGGGAATGATGGAACATGTGAATGTTGGAACAAAGAAAATACTTACATGTATATTTAAGTGTATACTTATATATACAATCTCTATCTTTACACAAATATATTTATGTGTATATTTAGATATTATATTTAATGTGTCATAAGTATTTTCCTTAGTCGCAATTTTTCTACAAATGTTGGGGCATTTTAGTTGGCCCATGAGCCTGGAGTTACTGATTGTGATGCCAAAATGTTCTCTCAGTTGGTGAATAATAATTATATTATATTCATTGTTTAGAAAGCACAATATAAACAATATTATTAAGTTCCAAAATTTACACAATAATCTAATAAAGATGGTGTTCAAAGAAAAAGCAATTAAGAAAAATAGCTTCCGAGCCTTCAAAAAAATAAGGTACATTTTTTACTCCTATTCCCAATCTGTTTATTACATTATAATTGAAGTAAATTTCATAAAGTATCAAGTAATTGAGCTTATTTTTATTTGATTTGATATAAAGTTGACCTTTGGGAAAGCCCTTTTATCAATTTACTTGCATACATTTTATTTTTTCTGAAATAGGAAGGGTTAGTAGCAATATAAAGGAAAGTAGACTGATTCATAGAGAAGTTGCAATTATGTGACTCTAAGTGCTTAATTTTAGGTCTCTAAAAAGTATAAATTTGGCCCTGGCTGCTGTGGCTCAGTGGATTGAGTGTTGGCCTGTGAACCAAGTGTCGCTGGTTCGATTCCCAGTCAGGGCACATGACTAGGTTGCACACCAGGTCCCCAGTTAGGGGTGTGTGAGAGGCAACCACACATTGATGTTTCTCTCCCTCTCCTTCTCCTTTCCTCTCTCTCTAAAAACAGATAAATAAAATAAAAAAATAAAATAAAAATAAAGTAACCTTGTTAAAAAAAGTATAAATTTATAATAAAAAGTCAATCATTTATATATCAAATCCTGGAACTAGTCTAGTAAATGAAATTACGTGGTATTATGAGTAAATACGGTTTAAAAATTTTTCTTACTAATTTTGGATGAATTATTTTTATAAGTTTGATTTTAAGTCCTACCATCCAAAGACAACCACTGTTAACATTTGGGTATGCTTTCTTCTGGGCTTTTTTTAATATATTTGATTTTCTGTGTATGTGTGTGTATACTACACATATATATTTATAGTCATATAAACAAAACTTTATGCTTTTAAAAAGATATTAAAACAGATATTTTCATATTATTACAGCCTTTATGAACATAATTTAATTAATATTAAATAGGTGTACCATAGGTTACTTAACTAATACCAGATTATTGGACATTACACATTATGCACATGTTGTTATTATAAATAATATTGCACTAAAGATCTTTGGGAATAATATTTTTTATTTTGGTATTATTTCTTAGAATTGAATTGTAAATAATTTCTGATTGAAATATATGGACAGTTTAAAGTTTTTGACAGAGATTGCCAAATTGCTTTTCTCAAGTGTTTTGCCAATTACTATTCCAGCCAGCTTTGTTTCATCACATTGTTGGCAGCATTTAATATCATTCTTTTTAAAAATCTTTCTCAAATTGAGAGTGAATATGGTATTTCTCAGTTTTTCAAACTGAGAGGTAAAAATGGTTATTTTTCATTTTTAATTGCTAGTTAAGTTGAACATTTTTCCTGTGTCTGTTATTCAATTATATTTTCTGGGAGGGCTACCTTTATTTCATTTTTTCCTTAATTTGTGTTTAGAATATGGGATGGAATCCATTCTTCTTTTTGAACAACCCAGTGTTTAATATTAGAAACATTTTAGCCAAGATGTTTAAATGTTCTTTCTTGGAGAACCATTAAGCCCTTGCAATGCATGTAGTTTTTTGTGGGTCTCTCCTCCACTTTTGGTGTACAAATTTCACACCTAGATGTATGGTCAATAGCCATAGGATGATTCTGATACTGTAATTAAAGTGGCTTAATCCAAACACTGACTTCCTGGAATGTGTTTTCCTTGTGGTATTATTCTATGTAAAATTTATATTGTGATTCTACTACTTTTACAACCCTCCAGGGGAACTTAGTGGTTTCAAAACTCACCTGCACTAAGGTGACTTCCAAATCTTTATATATTTTCAACCAAGTCCACAAATGGGAAAATAAGCAAGTTATTATGGCTTTGTATTTGGGTCAGTTAAGAGAGTTAAAAGGAATTGAGGGACTATGGGATACATATGGATGTAGTAAGACACAGAGCTAAGAAGGTACATGGAGACCTCACTTCCACAAAGACACAGAGTAAAGGAATCCCAGAAATAAAAACTAATGGAATCAAACAGAAATACAGAGAGACAAAGGGGCACAGGAGAATATAATATCACAACATAATTTTCCAGATTTATAATTTTGCTATTCAAGGATTTAAATGTATTTTTGCAAGCACATGCGTAAGTGGTGATATTGGCATTTTCAGTGCCCAGATGGTGTTATAGGTTAAAAGGAAGACTGTAGACTTTAGAGGTGAGGCAGACAGGTTGTGGAGCTGACATTTACTGGCAATATTTGGGGATCTGTTTGAATCCTTTTTCCAGGTGGAAGACTCCACTTGTATATTGGAACATATTGTTCCTTGCAAAATTTTTGTATTAACTTTGTAATTAAAAGAATATTTGGAACAGAAAATTTTTCATTGAAAACTTTAAAGGGCATGTGTGATCAAATGGTCACATTGATATTAAAATAAGTTTTGTGATAAATTATATTTTGAGTAAAACAGTATTCTGATAAACCCACCAGAGTACGTTTTTGCAAAATGAACTCTTCTTCATCCTTCACAGCTGAATTAATTGACTTGTCTGATTTCTTTCATGCTAGCAACAAATATTTATTGAAGATATGTACATGCCAGGTACTCTTTTGGATGCTGGGGATAAAGCAGGAAACAAAACAAGAAAGAACCCTTCCTCACAGAGATTTTAATCTAGTGTAGAGGGTCACACAATAAATAACCAATAAATCAACAAAATAAATGCCAACCTACATACCTACATACATACAAAGTACTGCCAGTGGTAAGTAATCCACAAAAAATAAAATAGATGGGAAGATGGAGGAGAGTTAGGGGATGCCTCTTCTTACAGATGAGGTATAAGCTGAGATCTGAGATGTTGAACATGTAAATATTAGGAGGAAGAGCATTACAAGAAATGGGGACAGTTGGTGCAAAACTGCTATGGGGGAAACTACGTTGATATGTTCAAGGAACAAAAAGAAAATCAATATGGCTAGAGCAGAATGAGCAAAGGGTAGAAAGGCAAGATATGTAGGCAAGTGTTTCACACCAAAATCAGTCCACTTTAATGAATGTATACTTTAAAAATAATAAAAATAGCAGACATAATGCAAAAGGAAGGAAGGGATGGAAGAAGAAAAGGAGAGAAGAAGAGAGAGGGAGAGGGGAAGGAAAGAATCAAACTTGCCAAAATTGTGAAAATCCTTCTTTAGTTATTCCTTAAAAAACTTCTAAGAATGGGTACCAGTTTGGTTTACTTACGATATTCAGTTGTTAAAGTAATTGAGCATCCTAAAAAAGATAGCCACAAAATCTGTTTTTACTGTTTATATTTCATGCGAACTAATAAAGTATGTCAGCCATTAAGTCCAAAATAAAATTTAAATCTTGCACTTAATAAAAGTACTTTGATGTACATTGTAAGTACAATGAAATAATTTTTAATAATAACATATTTTTTAAAAATAATGAGGTTACATGGGGCCCTGTAATTTAAGTAATGGGTTGGGATTGCCTCTTTTCAATGTAATTTATTGGAAGATTTGGAACAGAAGTGTCATGAATTTGATTTTATTTTAAAAGATATATTGTGCTGTGTAAACTGAAAACATAGAGAAGCAAGTGTGGAAGCTGTTGCAAGGCTATTGCAAAAATCCAGATGAGAGATATCATCTTAGACCATGTTGGTTAATAGTAAGGGTGCTAAGAAATGGTTTTATACAGGTAGAATTGACTTACTGATGTATTGATTGGAGGGTGGAGTGGTCAGGGGGCAAATATAATTCTTAGATTCTGAACTGTTCAATTGGGTAAATTAAGGCTCCATTACTGAGAAGAAAGAGACTGGAGGATTGGTTTGAAGTAGGGACTCAAGAGCTCTGTTTGGAATATGTTAAGTTTTAAATGATTATTAAATAGCTGAAGACACAATTAAGTAGGCAATTTATATACCAAGCTTGAAGATTCAGGGCTATGGGATTGGGTGAGATAACCTTGAAATAGTTGTGTTTTTTTTTTGTTTGTTTGTTTGTTTGTTTTTTTTATAAAGAGGTGCAAAAACTGAGTCCTGGGGATCTCATCTCCAACATTTAGAGGTTGGGAAGAGGAGAAGGATCCGACAAAGAAATCTGAAAGGCAATGAGTTAGAGAGGGAGAAACCCAAGGAAGTGACTGGCCCAGAAACAAAGTGAAAAAGTAGGTCAAGAAGGAGGACAAGACCAAAAGTTTCTAAGAGAACAAGCAACTTAAGGACAAAGATTTCACCATTTGCCAATACGAAAATCACTGGTGTCCTCAACAAGAGCAGTCTGGGTATAGTAGTAGGGATGAAAGCTCGACTGAAGTAGGGAAATAGAGGCAATACGTGTAGATAACTTTTCAAAGAAGTGCTATGAAAGGACACAGAGGGAAGGGGTTGTAACTAAAAGGAGATGCTGGGTCACAGTTAGTTTTTTTGAATATGAGAGATAGTAGAGCAAGTTTGTACGCTGATGACAGTGAGTGAAGAAAGAAGGAGAAATTAATGATGCAGGAGAGAAAGTACATGATTAAATGATCAAATCCCTGGGAGGAAAAGGGTCCAAAGAGTAGAGAGGGTTGGCTTTGTTAAAGAAACCACTTCATTTAAATCATAGGAGATAAAGCAGCATATATAGGCATAGGTAAAAGTATATAGGAGGATTTATTGTGGAAAGACAAATGAGTTCTTTAATTTCTCACAAAAAAATGAAGCAGGGTCATCAGATCAAGAAGGCTGGGAGTGAGGGTGTCATTTTGGAAGTTTGAGAAGAAAAGGTATGAAATAGCCATTTGAAAGTGGGAAATTATACAATAAGGTTCAAAACTGTTCTTTATTTAATTACACAAAGGCATCTGTCAAATACAGTGATCTTCATTGTACAATAGAAAAGAGATGTTAAAGTATTTTTTCTGATGATGATTAGATTGTTCCAAGTCCATGAAAATGTTATGAACAGAGAAAAAATTGCTTTACCCTTCTCTGCTATGGTTGGTAGGCATTTGCTCATTTGTTTTATTATAGGTTAAAAAGAAGGTGGTTTAAGACTCAGTCATTTTTGTGTATGTGATATATAGCTTGAAGAAATTTTAAAACCTGGGAGGTTATGCCTCTAGAGTAATATGGTCTATAGATAAATCACCTGCATTGGATCAAAGGATGATGAGAGATTCTGTAAAAATCCTTAAGTTGTTAATAAGTATTTGTAGGGAGATGGAAATGAAGAAGAAGTAAAAGCCCGATTAATTTTCAAGCCCAGCTTACCTATCACCAGATAGCAACAGTGGGCCTAATATTTGCAAGTAACTTTGTGCACATAATCTTTGCATCATCTCGGCCTGCAAGGTATCATCCTGTTTTACAAACTGAAATTAAAATGCATTCAGAAGTTACTTGCACAGGATTCTAAAGTGCCTAAGAGACAAAGTGGGGTTGGAAACTAATTCTACCAATTTCCAAGCCAAATACTTCCTAAGGTGCTGGATTCATTCATTCATGGAACAAATAGTTGTGGTGTGTTTACCTTGCAAAAGGCAATGTGCTCAGTAGCTTATATATTTTACCTCAATTTCTTTTCACAACTCTTTCATGGCATAAGGATAAATATTTTACTCTTTTATAGGTCAGAAAGTTGAGGTTTAATAAAATAGATAACTTTGATCACCTAACCAATGGGCAGCCTCAGAATATGAGATGTCTAATTTTTAAGAAAGAATAAAATTTCCTTCTTTAAGTAATTCACAGCCCATTTAATATAAGGAATTGAGATCATTGGATTGGCAAGGGTTAGGTGCACCACTCAGCATGAAATCTAGATATTCTGGCTAAAAGTGTCTGAATTTGTTTTTGATTTGGAGTAACTCAGCAGCTGTCCTAAAGTGAATGGGCAAGGTACATCCCAGCTGCAGACAGCAATAGATGTTTTATTTTTCTGGAAATCTTTGCACTAGTGGTCATTTTTGTGTGGCAGGTCCTCTAATCCTGACAATTCAATCCAGATCCTCTCGCTGAGACTTAGAATGATCCTGTTTTTGAAAGTATAATTTCCCCTAAAAAGAATTGAATTGAATAAACACATAAGAAATTTCATCTGAGTTTCATTTGAGGCTTTGTCTTTGCAACATTGCCAGCTTGTTTGGCTTTCTGTTAGATCTTTCATCAAACCACAAGCTGGGTTTTAGTCAGATATGGATAAGTTTCAACCTATCTCCAATCTGTTGGTATGAAATAATAGGAAAAACTTCTTTCCAAAGCCCACCACGGTCTCCTCATTCTTATTGTGGGGTATTGAAGGATATGAGTCTAGAGAAGTTAGCAGGGCCAGGTCATGCTGGATCTTGTAAGATATTAAGTGTAAGATTGGACAAAGGACCAAGAAGACTCAATGATGAAGCCCAGGTTTTAGACTTGAGCTCCTGAGTAAATGACTGGGCCCAAGTTAGAAGCCAGAAAAAAATATGGGAAAATGGATAGTATTTCAACATTTATTGTTTTCAGGTTAGCTAATTATCTCTACATTTAAATATGCTGAAAACTAGGTATTTTCTTAGTAGTTTGATGAAGAGTTCTGCTTTGGCACAGGAAGAGTCCCCATCTTTGAAGCCATGCAGGGAACTGATGAATCAATGAGGCCCAGGAAAATGGTGCCTTCTGCTGAAGCTGCATCCTTGTTAATGATATTAGACTCCAAGAGTAGCTTAGAACCAGGGTTATAAACTAGAAGCCAACAGATCAAGTCTCTCACAATTTAGGGATGACTCTCTGGTGTTTTAAATTTTGCCTGAAGTGGTTTTGTTCAAGGTACTCATTCTTCAGGTCTCCATATAGCCTTTGGCCCTGGCTATTGTTTTATACCTGTCTGCTTCACACTTTCCCTTCTCTGCCCTGCTCCCCAGTGCTTTTTGATTTTCAGTCCCTAACATGGAGTGAAAATGAAGGCAAGATATTACCAGAACCTCTATATCCATAACTGAGAGGGACAAGCCCAGGCAAAAAAACTTCCAGGGCCTAGCACTTGGGAGGTATGAGATGGAAGTAGTTTACCAGAGCACCTAGAAATGGGAAGAAAATTCTTTGCAGCATGATTCATAGGTACTTTTCTTTCTCAGGATGGAAGAGGCCACATGAGGAAATACCACACTTTCAAGAAAGTACTTTTGGACTATCAGTCTTGCCCAAGTTCCAATTTTATGCTGAGATGGTCATATAATTGGTACTCTGTATTGAGGTGCTAGAGATGACTTTCTAGTAAATGTTGTTGATGGTTAGATGCTGGTGGTGGGGAAAGGCCCTGGATCTACTGCTTTCTATTTTAAAGGGAAAAAGAAAAATATATAATAAAAATGTAGTAAAATAGAAAAGTAAGAGAAAATGAAATGGGAATAGATATAAACATGACATAAAAAATGCTATGATTGAATTTTTTAAACACTAGGATTTCAGCAGGATTTTTAAATCAGAATTAAAATAGCCAAACACTTCTGAAAGTATCCTGTAGGTTTTTTTTTTTTTTTTTGAGGGTAAATTCATGAATCCTGGGTGATGTTATTGACTCTCCTTGGTGATGGAGGATACATTTTGTCTCCTCAGAGCTAGGCTGCTGTCAGAGATGCTGACCTTAGGCATGGGGATGATAAAGCTGAGAGGGTTAGCTTTAAGGTTAACATGTGAAAGCATCTTCTGAAAAAACACACCTTTGCCCTTATCCTCTCCTGGCAGCACTTCTTAGCTCACATTCCTCACAGGACTCCTTCATGGTGTTTTCCAGAAGAACCATTATCTTTTCTTTTCTTTTTTCATTGACATTTGTTTACTTAGAATTCTGGACACAAGGTATATTCTAGTTGAGTCAATATAAAATAAAAACCAAATGTGCATAAGGATTCTAACTATTGGTACCATGACTTCAAAAGAATCCTTGCTTTCTTTCTCCAGCTCCAGTTACTTACTATAGTACCTTTATGTTTTCTCCCTATTTTTTCAGGAAGGGTGGCACCCAACTCCCAGTAATAGTGCAAGAGAAGTGGCAGTTTCTGCCTTGTTGTTGCACCTTACTCCCACCCCTGAGTAATTCTGGTTATATGTATTGTGCACAGCTCAGCATGTGTGCACACACATATTCACAAATTAATACACTGAAAACATGTATGTGTACTACTATGTGGGTCTAAGTGTACACACTCTTTGGGCAGGACTTATAGTCTTAACATGAGCCTATAGATTAAAAAAAACATATTGTGTTTGGCTTATGATTATTGGCTAATATTTTAATGCTGGAATTGGTTCCTTCTCCTATTTTGAATTCTGTTTGAAAGTGGTTAAAACTTTAATGGACAGATTTTTCCATGTACACATTCCAAATAGCCCATTCCAGGCCATGTTCACACCCTTGATTTGACACCATGTTTCCGTCCCATCTGGCCTGGGTACTCAGAGTCCCAGAACACCTGAGCTAGCAAAATGAAACCTCTAGTATCTGGATATGTCATAGCTTTTCCTTGGCACTGAGAAAAAGCAGTTAGGCTCAGAAACCAGTTTTTCTTGGTGAGTTGAATAGTTTCATAAATAGCATTGACACTCATTTCATTTTGAGTAGACTTTAATGAGAGACTTAAAAATCAGACATTTAAAAATACTATGGAATTTGTATGAAGCAAAGAAATTGTATAATCTTGACAAAAGCTAATTTCTTAATGACTGTCTCAGAAAGTTTTATTCCTCACCTAAATTCTAGATTGGTCACACACACCCATTATTATTTACTGTTCTGAGTTGAAGGCTGAAAGACCTCCCCTTTAATTAGGCTATCTACAGTGCCAAGGTTAAAACTCAGATCTCTAAGTTTGTTACCATGAGATTAACCCAACTGCTCATGTAACACCCATTCCCCAGGTATAGAAATAGTGCCACTGGCAAACTTCCCTCCCTCTCTGCTCCTATATCACTTTCTCCTGACCAACACCTCAGCACTCCTGAGAACATAAGGAACGCCAATTTAGGCTGGCTGACCAGGACTTTCATCATGTTATCCCAAAGTCAGTTCAATTAATGGTGAAGTCATCTTAATATGGATAATACAGTTTCCTATGTGTATCAGTTTGCTGGGGCTGTTATAAAAAAGAACCACAAATTTGATGGTTTAAAACAACAGAAATGAATTTCTGGTCAAGATAGAGGCGTAGGTCAACACACTTTGCCTTCTTGTGCAACCATAGAAAGAATTACAATCAGATCTCAAAAACAAACAGCAACCAGGACTGTCAGAAAACCACACTATAAGAAAGTCTGACAACAAAGGATTTAAAGAAGACACATTCATCCAGATGGGTAGGAGGGACAGAGTCATGGAGACAGGGTGGAGAGACAGGGTGGAGAGGTTGTGTGGCACAGAGAAGCAGCAGTGGTGGTGCAGGCAGAACAGAGGTCCCACATTCACATGTGGTGGATGAAAATTGGGAGGGATACCCTGAGAGTGAGCAATCCCAGCCCCAGCCAGACCACACAGCCCAGGGTTCCAGCACCGGGAAGATAAAAACCCCATTACCTCTGGTTGTAAAAACCAATGGGGGTTAGGGTGGCTGAAGAAATTGCCAGAGTTTTACTGCTTAAAGGGACTACATGGTCGTAGAATATACGCAAACCCCAGGGAAGCAGGTGGAAGGGTGCCATTCACATACAGTAAGTGGGTGAAGTGACTAAAAATGGAATGAGTGCCAGGCAAATTGCCAGAAGCCAGGCAGTGACATTGCCCCGTCTCTAAGCCCCACTCCACACACACAGCCACAAAACGGTGAAGTTGGTTGCCATGCCTTGGCAATTACCTAAGGCTCTGTCCCACACAATTTACTGGTGCCTTTGCTACAAAGGCCACACTACTAAGACAGGGAGTAAAAATGGCTCTACTTAATAAACACACAGATACAAACAGAGGAAGGCTGCCAAATTGAGGAGGCAAAAAAATATGGCCCAAATGAAAGAACAGAGCAAAACCCCAGGAAAAAAACTAAACAAAATGAAGATAGCCAAATTGTCAGATGCAGAGTTCAAAACACTGGTGATAAGGATGCTCAGAAAACTGATTAAGGCGAAAAAATAAAGGAAGAAATGAAGTTTACAGAAAGTGAAATAAAGAAAAATATACAGGGAACCAACGGTGAAGAGAAGGAAGAAAAGATTCAGATGAACTGTTTGAAACAAAAGGAAGAAATAAACATTCATCCAGAAGAGAAAGAAGAAACAAGAACGCAAAAAAAAAAAAGAAAGAAAGAAAAAGAGAGAGAAAGAGAGAGAGAGAGAGAGAGAGAGAGAGAGGCAGGCTTAGGAACCTCTGGGACAACTTTAAATGTACCAGCATCTGAATCATAGGGGTTTCAGAAGGAGAAGAGGAAGAGAAAGAAATTGAAAACTCATTTGAAAAAATAATGAAAGAAAATTTCCCTAATTTGATGAAGGAAATAAACATACAAGTCCAGGAAGCACAGAGAGTCCCAAAGTTGGACCCAACGAGGACTACACCAAGACACATCATAATTAGAATGTCAAAGGTTAAAGATAAAGAGAGAATCTTAAGAGCATCAAGAGAAAAACAGAGAGTTACCTACAAAGGAGTTCCCAAAAGACTATCAGCTGATTTCTAAAAAGAAACTTTGCAGGCAAGAAGGGACTGTCAAGACATCTTCAAAGTGATGAAAAAACAACAACCTAGAACATAGATTACTCTATCCAGCAAAACTATCACTTAGAATGTGCTTCCCAGACAAGGTAATGCTAAAGGAATTCATCATCACCAAGCCATATTACATGAAATGTTAAAGGTACTTGTTTAAGAAAAAGAAGATCAAAATTATGAATAATTAAAATATCAGCAAACTCACAACTATCAACGACTGAATCTAAAAAACAAAAATGAATTAAGCGAACAACCAGAACGGGAACAGAATCATAGGTATGGAGATCATTTTGAGGGTTATCAGCTGGGAGGGGGAAGGGGGAGAATCGGGGTAAAGGTGCAGAGATTAAGAAGCATAATTGGTAGGTACAAATAGATAAGGAGATGTTAAGAATAGCATAGGAAAGGGAAGAGCCAAAGAACCTACACACATGACCCAAGGACATGAACTAAGGGGGTGGGATTACCGGAAGGAAGGGGTATACTGGGTGGAGGGGGATAAGCGGGAAAAATTGGTACAACTGTAGCAGTATAATCAATAAAATATACTTTTAAAAAAACAACATAAACATGTTGCCTGGAGGCCAGAACTCCAAGATGAAGATGTGGGCAAGGTCAAGTTCCTTTGGAGGATGTGTGGGACAATCTGTACCTTGAGCCTCCCCTTCCTTCTGGTGGTTTGTTGCAGTTTTTTGACATTCGTTTGCTTGTAAAAGCATCACCCTAATCTCTGCCTTCATTTTTACTTGATGTTCTCACTGTGTGCATGTTTGTCTCCAAATTTCCCCTTTTTATGAGTAGATCTGTCATACTGGATTAGGGCCCACCCTAATGAACTTATTTTAAATGGATTACTTCTGTAAAGACACTATCTCCTAATAAGACCTCATTCTGAGGTTCTGGGTATTAGGACTTCAACATATGAATTTTGGGAGGGTATAATTCAACCCCTAACATTGTGCTACCTAAATGTACTCATCTGATTGTCCTTTGGCTAATTTATGGCACATCAGTGATGGCAGTTCACTTTTCCCCCTTTTGGGTCTCCAGCTATGGTATTGGCCCCAAGGCTTTCCAGATCCTTGGACTTCTCTTCTTTCTTTGGCCTGCCTTTGCCTGGGCGATCCTGCTGTACTGGATGTCCTGAGAAGAAGAAAGAGAATTTTCTAGTTCCTTTCTTGGTAGGACAGTGTTTTTTTTCCTTCTTTTTTTGACTATTTTCCACTTTTCTATAACTCAGCTGAACCAAGTATACTTCCAGCCTCTCCAGGAAGCTCCCCTTCTACATACATTATTATTACCCCCCTCCTACCCCCATGATACCTCTCCTGTTAGGCTATGTTCTTTTCTAGAGGCACGTCCTGTCTTGGACATCAACTCCTTAATAATGTGCAGCCTAATGACAATGGTGTTGTTGAGAATGTTTGATTTTTGAGAAGGAAGAGAAGAGGATTTTTTTTTTGAGAAGGTTCTGTGACAAACCAACCATCAATTGTAGCCATACTGACCAAATGGTCCAACTTCTTTAAGGAGTGTTTCTCGAAATATGTGAGGAAAAATTTCTGCTCTCAAAAAAAATCACTGCCATTGCCTGTTCTCCAATAAATTATAGAGAATAAAAAATTATGTAAATGGTATATATAGTATCTCCTAATGAAGGTATCCTATATGTTAATTAAAGGTTCTGATAGGTCCAGCAGAATAGAAACCAGCTTAACTTTTTCCAGAATTTTCTTATGACAATTTTCCAAGAATTTTACAATCTACACATATACCCACCAAGTATATTTTACAATTAAAGTTTTTGCTCTATTATTTTATTCCATTGAATCCATTTATCTGTCCCTCCCTCCATCAGCTCCTCTTATTTTTGATGCATTTCAGAGTAAGTCACAGACATCAGGACATTTTGCCCCTAATTACCTTAGCACATCTATCCTTAACCAAATTTGTTAAAATCGGCATTTCATTGTCCTACATGACTACAAAAATCACATTTTTTATTAACAGAGATTGACGTCATGCAAATTTCATGCTCCACAAGGCAGACATTAAACTAGATGCATTGGGGTTATAAAGACACCACTTATGTAATGAAATCTCAGCTTAATGTCATTGTCCTGTCTCATCTAGATTAATTATAGAATGGAAGGGACAATTTAATTAGCTCATTTTACACATGGGGAAAGTGAGACCCAGAAAGGTAAGCACTCTTCCCCAAGGTCATACAGCCAGGCAGTGGCTTGTTAGCGATAGAGCTTTTCCCACAGAATTACAGTGTCCTGTCTGGTCCTAGAACCAGGCAGTGTTTCCTTTCCACTGTGGCCCTTGTACACTGCTGGCTGCCTTGGTCTTTGGATTGCAAGAGTGTTTCAGGGGCAAAGTAAAGTTCTTGGGCCAGGCTCTGCACTGGTCTCCCAGAAGACATAGGGAGGGTTGGGCTTTGACATTGCCAAATGACTGGTAGCTTCATTTCCCCAGTTACTTGTGCCATCTCACTCCAATTTCTTTTCCTTGGTAAAGCTCATTTTATCCTCTCCTTGAGTTCCTAATTCATCATTTCATTTTTGGTAAAGGAGATGTTTAAACGGAGAAGTATTCAAAGTATTCTTCAGCTGGTCTCTGACCTTCTTTAGGCCATTTGTAACATCCAGCTTTTTCAGAGACTAAGATCTAGGAAATGGGTAAGCCAAAGGGAGTGTGTTATCTCTGATTTTATATTCTACCTTAAAGATGTTTGTGATTTGAAAAGATCATGTTGGTAGTCCACAGGAGGGTTATTATCATGGCAATGAGATATTTCATTCTCAGATCATAGTCAAAAAAACTATCATGGCATCATATGGTTATCTTCTATACTTAAACAACAGTATGCTTAAAAGAGTGTGTTTTTATTTGTTTATACATGTTCAATTAAATTCCCAAAAGGATTTGAAGCAAGTGAATTAAAAGCTTAGCTTTATGTAAAAGTTTTTAAAATGAAGAATCTAACACACAAACTTGATAAAGACAAAACTGATTGCTGGGTGTGCATCCTGTTTTCATGGGAGATCATGTTGAGGCAAAGAAAAACAAATTTTGTCTACCATGATTACAGTACACAAAAGATACAACAAATGGTAAAGACAAAAGCTTCTATATGAAACAAGACTCATTATGACTGCTAACATTTTTGGAAAATGCAATACTTTGCATATAGAGAATGATATAAGAAACAATATTTTGGCTTTAAATATATTCTGAAAGGCCTTGGAAGACAATCTCATTCTAGTATCTCAAAGCAGCAGCATTTGGAAAAGGTTTCTATGGCAACTCATGAATGCTTGATGTTTTTCATTCTTTTCAAGAGCATAAATTATCCCATGGCCTGAGGCTTTGTTCAGTAAAGGTCTCTTATTTTAGAAGCTGTTGCCAGTTTTTTGTGTTATGTATTTTGATTATCTTAGGGAAAACAGAGCAAAGGGCTTTCAAGAAGGCATGGTGTATTTTTCATATTTGGGGGCAAGAAGTGAATAACATAATTCTAGACTTTGCTTCTCAATGACAGAAAGGATAATACACATTGATATATTTGATTTATGCTATGTGTTGTTTTGATTTTCCAAAAAGTTGTGATTGGTATGTTCTCAGGAAAAAGGAGTCAGTCTGTATTTAAGGAGGAAGAACTTTTCAGTCAAAGCATCTCTCTCTTTTTTTTTTTTTTTTCCTTCAGTGAGGCTGTCCTGAAGGACATAGCATTGCTCCAAACGCTTTCAGATCTTACTGCAGTGATATGGTCTCAGGGCTTTGGGCACTGACAGGCTCCTGGTGGTTTTTATCAATATATTCTTTCCAACAATGTTAATCAAGAAATATTCTAATTTTAAAACTCGGCACACTTTGAGACATTTAAAAACAATGTAGTTCTTTGTATATTATAGAAAACAATGTGAGTCATGAAAAACACACAGGGCACAGAAACAGAACTGGGTTTTATCCCTAACCCTGCCATCATTAGCTGTATAATGCTGATCAAGCCCTTGAATCTCTCTGAGCTTCCATTTCCTAATATGAAAAATAGGAATAACAGTGTCAACCACAAAAAGTTGTTAAGGACTGAATGTGTGTGAATATTGGAAACTGTGGTGTTGTACATGTCTAATGTAGTTCTTTTTAAAAAAAAATTAATTAATTAATTGGTTTCTTTATATATTTATTTATTTTTAGAGAGAGGGCAAAGGAGAAAGAGAGGTAGAGAAACATCACTGTGTGGTTGCCTCTCACTCATGCCCCCAACTGGGGACCTGACGTGCAACTTAGTCATGTGCCCTGACTGGGAATCGAACCAACAACACTAGCCAGGGTCTAATGTAGTTCTGATTATTGGTTGGTTGTCCTTCTTCCCATCTCTTTCTCCTGGGAAAAGTCAAGGGTATCCTTTATCATTTCCAATGTGGTTGGAGGGAATCAGTTTTAGCGTGTATAAATATTTTAGTTTCTTATACAATATTAAATATACTATGTGTATATAGACACCACTGTAGCCATTTGTTCATTGATTAGATTAAGTAATTCAATGTCTTCTTTGTTTAAAGATACAAAATGAATTCATTTAACAAACATGTAAGTGATAACTGTGTGCTAACATTCATGAAATGAAGAACAGATAATTAAATTCTCACCATTCAGGAAACAAATTTTCTGAGTTTCAAGAATACAGCATAAGCTGTTTAGGCAGTAGCCTGCACAAGGGTACCTGGCTGATGCAGTGAAGGAGGTCATGAAACCCAGCCCACATTTTGCCAGCCAAGCCATTTGCACAGAGGTAGGCTGCATTTGTCTGAAAGGAATGTGTCTTTTTGAAAGTTACCTGCCAGGAGTGTGCAAGTTCTTGAAATTTACACAAAGGTATGGAATGTTCTAGCCATGTCCCTGCTGTTTGTGTGGTTCCAGGTGTTCAATAGAAGGCTTTCAGTATTTCACGGTTTAGTATGGTGTAGACTGCTGGACATGCTTGTTATCTGGAGGCAGACTGCCTAGATTTAAATATTGGCTCTGTCACTTTTTAGCTGTGTGAACTTGGACACATGCTTTGGCCTCTCTGTGTGTCACTTTTTAAATCTGACCACTTCATAGAGTTGTTGGTAGAATAAATAGATTTTATATGAAAAATTCTTAGAATAGAAACTGACACAGTCAGTGCTGAAAATGTTAGCTATTTTTAGTGATATCTTCACCTGCCTCTCTAGTCTGTGTTGCAAGTTCAACAATTAACATTTAAATTCCACCTACAAATACCACTTTACTTTAATGAATTAAATTTTACATTGAGGATGATTTTCTTTTTATCCCAGGCCTTTTTTGCATGTATTTGTGTTAAATAACTAAAAAGCATTTTTTTTTTTTTTGGTTTTTCAATTACAGTTGTCCCCTTTTCCCCCAATTTCTCTCCCCCACCCAACCCACCCCCTCTCCCGCAATCATATCCCTCCCCGTTGTCCATGTCCATGAGTCTTTTATACAGGCTCTTTAATTAAACCCTTCCCTTACTTATCCCCCTTCTCTCCCTCTCCCCTCACCCCTATTGACTGCTATTCTGTTCCTTGTTCTGTTTAGTTCCTTTGTTTGTGTTGTTCTTTAGTTTCCTGTATTAGGTGATATCATATGGTATTTTTCTTTCTTTGCCTGGCTTATTTCACTAAGCATAATTCTCTCTAGTTCCATCCATGTTGTTGCAAATGGTAGGAGTTCCTTCTTTCTTTCTGCTACATAGTATTCCATTGTGTAAATGTACCACAGTTTTTTGATCCACTCATCTACAGATGGGCACTTAGGTTGTTTCCAGCACTTAGCTATTGTAAACAGTGCTGCAATGAACATAGGAGTGCATAAGTTCTTTTGAATTGGTGTTTCAAGATTCTTCTGGTATAATCCTAGTAGTGGAGTCGCTGGTTCAAAAGGCAGTTCCATTTTTAATCTTTTGAGGTAATTCCATACTGTTCTCCATAGTGGCTGCACCAGTCTGCATTCCCACCAACAGTGCAGTAGGGTTCCCGTTTCTCCACATCCTCGCCAGCACTTGTTGCTTGTTGATTTGTTGATGATGGCCATTCTGACTGGTGTAAGGTGGTATCTCATTGTGGTTTTTATTTGCATCTCCCTGATGGCTAATGATGTTGAGCATTTTTTCATGTGTCTATGGACCTTCTGTATGTCCTCTTCGGAGAAGTGTTTGTTCAGGTCCCTTGCCCATTTTTTAATTGGGTTGTTTGTTTTCTTGATGTTGAGTTGTATCAGCTCTTTATATATTTTGGAAATCAGTCCCCTGTCTGTGATGTCATTGGCAAATATGTTTTCCCATATGGTTGGTTTCCTTTTCATTTTGCTGATGTTTTCTTTTGCTGAGCAGAAACTCTTCAGTTTGATGTAATCCCATTTATTTATTTTTTCCTTTATTTCTCTTGCTTTAGGAGATGTATCCGTGAAGAGATTGTTACGTGAGATATCTGATATTTTCTTGCCTCTGTTTTCCTCTAGGACTTTTATGGTGTCACGGCTTACATTTAAGTCTTTGATCCATCTTGAGTTTATTCTCGTGTGTGGTGTAAGTTGGTGG
The DNA here is from genome assembly GCF_987537825.1 of Furipterus horrens. Taxonomy (NCBI): domain Eukaryota; kingdom Metazoa; phylum Chordata; class Mammalia; order Chiroptera; family Furipteridae; genus Furipterus; species Furipterus horrens. The sequence goes on from NW_028327187.1 coordinate 87,142,839, forward strand.
TCTAGTTTCATTTTTTTGCAGGTCCCTATCCAGTTCTCCCAGCACCATTTGTTAAAGAGGCTCTTCTCACTCCATTTTATGTTCCTTCCTCCTTTATCAAAGATTAGTTGACCATAGAGGCCTGGGTTTATTTCTGGACTCTCTATTCTGTTCCACTGATCTATATGTCTGTTCTTATGCCAGTACCATACTGTTTTGATTACAGTGGCTTTGTAGTATTGTTTGATATCTGGTGTTGTGATTCCTCCTGCTGTGTTCTTCTGTCTCAAGATTGCTTTTGCTATTCGGGGTCTTTTTTGGTTCCATATGAATTTATGGAGTATTTGTTCTAGGTCTGTGAAATATGTCATTGGTATTTTAATAGGGATTGCATTGAATTTGTAAATTGCTTTGGGTAGTATGGCCATTTTGATGATGTTGATTCTTCCCATCCAAGAACATGGTATTTGCTTCCATTTATTTGTTTCTTCCTTAATTTCTTTCTTCAATGTTATGTAATTTTCAGAGTACAGGTCTTTTATCTCTTTGGTTAAGTTTACTCCTAGGTACTTTATTTTTCTTGTTGCTATAGTAAATAGTATTTTCTTTTTTGTCTCTGTCTCTGCTATTTTATTGTTGGTGTACAGAAATGCCTTAGATTTCTGTATATTTATTTTGTACCCTGCGATTTTGCCAAATTCACTTATTATATTGAGTAGTCTTTTAGTGGAGTTTATAGGATTTTCTAGGTATACTATCATGTCATCTGCATATAATGAAAGTTTCACTTTCTCTTTCCCAATTTGGATGCCTTTTATTTCTTTTTCTTGTCTGATTGCTGTGGCTAGGACTTCCAACACTATGTTGAAAAGGAGTGGAGAGAGTGGACAACCTTGTCTCGTTCCTGAGTTCAGGGGGAATTCTTTCAGTTTTTGTCCATTGAGTATGATGTTGGCCTCAGGCTTCTCATATATAGCCTTAATTATGTTAAGATATGCTCCCTTTATTCCCATTTTGCTGAGTGTTTTCATCATAAATGGGTGTTGTACTTTATCAAATGCTTTTTCTGCATCTATTGATATGATCATGTGATTTTTGTCTTTCATTCTGTTTAGGTGATGTATTATATTTATTGATTTGCGAATATTAAACCATCCTTGCATCCCTGGAATGAATCCCACTTGATCATGATGTATGATCTTTTTGATGTATTGCTGGATCCTGTTTGCCAATATTTTATTGAGGATTTTAGCATCGATGTTCATCAGTGATATTGGCCTGTAGTTTTCTTTCTTTGTTGTGTCTTGACCTGGTTTGGGGATTAGGATAATACTGGCTTCATAGAAAGAGTTTGGGATTTTCCCTTCTTCTTGGATTTTTTGGAACAGTTTGAGGAGGATAGGAGTTAGTTCTTCCCTGAATGTTTTGTAGAATTCGCCTGTGAAGCCATCCGGTCCAGGGCTTTTGTGTGCCAGAAGATTTTGGATTACAGTTTCAATTTCCTTTTTTGTTATTGGTTTGTTGAGACTTTCCACTTCTTCTTGATTTAGTTTTGGAAGGTTGTATGTTTCTAGAAATTTGTCCATTTCTTCTAGATTGTCAAATTTCTTGTCATACTGTTGTCTGAAGTAATTTCTAACTATCATTTGTATTTCTGAGGTATCAGTCGTGATTTCTCCTCTTTCATTTCTGATTTTGTTTATTTGTGTCTTCTCTCTTTTTTTCTTGATTAGACTGGCTAGAGGCTTGTCGATTTTGTTGATTTTTTCGAAGAACCAGCTCCTAGTTTTGTTGATCTTTTGGATTGTTTGTTTAGTCTCTATGTCATTTAGTTCTGCTCTGATCTTGATGATTTCATTCCTTCTTCTTGCCCTAGGCTTTGTTTGTTGTTGTTGTTCTAGTTCTTGTAGCATTGTGGTTAGGTTTTTTATTTGAGATTCTTCTAGCCTTTTCAGATATGCCTGTATTGCTATAAACTTCCCTCTCAGGACTGCTTTTGCTGTGTCCCACAGGTTTTGGGTTGTTGTGTGCTCATTATCATTAGTTTCTAGAAATTTCTTGATTGCTTCTTTGATGTCATTGTTAACCCATTCATTATTTAATAGCATGTTATTCAATCTCCATGAGTTTGGGTGTCTTTGATTTTTTCCTCTGAGGTTGATTTCTAGTTTCAAGGCATTGTGATCTGAAAAGATGCTTGATATGATTTCAATTTTCTTGAATTTGTTGAGGCTTGTTTTGTGACCTACCATGTGGTCTATCTTTGAAAATGTCCCATGTGCACTTGAAAAGAATGTATATTTTGCTTCTTTGGGGTGAAAAGTTCTATATATATCAGTTAGATCCATGTGGTTTAGTGTGTTGTTCAATGCCTGTGTATCCTTGCTGTTTCTTTGCTTTGATGATCTGTCTATTGTTGATAATGGAGTGTTGAAGTCCCCTACTATGAGTGTGTTGTTGTTGATATCCTTTTTGTGGTCTTCTAGTATTTGCTTTTAGACTGCGCATCTACCAAGCCTGCGTACTCAGCACTCTCCTCTATGGCAGCGAGACGTGGACCACCTACGCAAGGCACGAAAGGAAACTCAACAGCTTCCACATGAGGTGCCTGCGACGCGTCCTGCATGTCGCCTGGCAGGATAAGGTCCCCAACACCGAGGTGCTGAAGCGAGCCAATATGAGCAGTTTGCATGCAGTTCTTAGTGAGAGACGCCTCAGGTGGCTCGGCCATGTCAAAAGAATGGATGCAGGCCGTATCCCCAAAGACCTCCTCTACGGCGAGCTAGCAGAAGGCAAGAGGATGACAGGGCGCCCAAAACTGCGGTTCAAAGACATCTGCAAAAAGGACATGACACAATGCTCCATCAATCTCAACACATGGGAAGTTCAAGCAGACGACCGCCTAGCCTGGAGGCTCGCGGTCAGGCAAGGTACGTCATGCGCGGAGGCTGCGCGCAACGAGGAGGCGGTCCAGAAAAGATCGAGGCGGAAACAGCGTCAACAGCAGCAACAACAGCCATCTGCCTTCACCTGTACCAAGTGCGGCAGGGATTGTCACTCCCGAATCGGACTGCACAGCCATTCTCGGCGGTGCAGATAGACTCTCAGGAAGCTACGCCATCGTCTCTCGAGACGGACGGCTGCCGACGACGAGTATTTGCTTTATGTATTTGGGTGCTCCTATGTTGGTTGCATATATGTTTATCAAAGTCATATCTTCTTGATGGATTGTTCCTTTAAGTATTATGAAATGTCCTTCTTTGTCTCTTTTTATTGTCCTTGCTTTGAAATCCATTTTGTCTGATATGAGAACTGCTACCCCGGCTTTTTTTTCCGGTCCGTTTGCTTGGAATATTTTTTTATATCCCTTTACTTTCAGTCTGTGTAAATCTTCTGTTTTGAGGTGTGTTTCTTGTAGACAGCAAATATGTGGGTCCTGTTTTCTTATCCATTCCGTTACCCTATGTCTTTTAATTGGAGCATTTAATCCATTTACATTTAAGGTTATTATTGACGTGTATTTATTCATTTCCCTTTGTACCTCTGTTCCTCTCCTCTCTTGTTTTTTCCTTCTTTTTTCTTAGAACAGTCCCTTTAGCATCTCTTGCAATGCTGGTTTGGTGGAGATGTATTCTTTCAGTCTTCCTTTGTCTGAGAAACTCCTTATTTCACCTTCTATTTTGAATGAGAGCCTTGCTGGGTAGAGTATTCTTGGTTGTAGGCCTTTGTTTTTCATTGCTTGAAATATTTTTGACCATTCCCTTCTGGCTTGTAATGTTTCTGTTGAGAAATCAGTTGATAGCCTTATCGGAGCTCCCTTGTATGTTATTTGCTGCTTTTCTCTTGCTGCTTTTAGGATTCTCTCTTTGTCTTGGAATGTTGCCATTTTAACTATGATGTGCCTTGGAGTGGGTTTTTGGGGGTTCCTCTTGATTGGAACTCTCAGTGCTTCTTGGACTTGCATAGCTTTTCCTCTCATCAGGTTCGGAAAATTTTCTGTTACTATTTCTCCTATCAGATTTTCAATTCCATGTTCCTTTTCTTCTTCCTCTCGTATTCCGATGATCCTTAAATTATTTTACCTAATGCTGTCCTGTAATTCCCTTACATCTTGTTCATATTTTTTCAATCGTTTTTCATTTTGCTGTATTGTCTGGGAGTTTTTCTCTACATTATCTTCTAACTCACTAATCCGATCCTCTGCTTCGTTTAGTCTGCTTTTGACTGATTCTACTGTGTTTTTCAGTTCAGAGATTGTATTCTTAAGTTCTTCCTGGTTCTTGTTAACAATTTCTATGTCTTTTTTCATGCTGGTGTAGTTCTCTGCAAGTTCCCTGTAATTTTCTTGGAGCTGCTGGTAACTTCCTTGGAGGTTGTCATAGTTGATTTTAAGGATGTCGAGTATATTGAGCTTCTATACCACCATTGTTTTGAATTCCATGTCTGACATTTGAGCTATGTCTATTTCGTCTATCTCTCTTTCTGAGGATTCCTCTTTTCTTTTCATTGAGGGGTTATTTTTGCGTCTTACCATGTTGGATTCTTTTTGTTTTTATTTATTTATTTATTTATTTATTTATTTATTTATTTATTTTTAGGGGGGTAGTCTGCTTTGACTTCCCTCCTTTGTGGTGTAATATTCTTTATCGAAGGTCTGGGAGTTTCAGTGGTGCAGTCTCTTTGATATCCTGAGCCTGATGGTCTTGAGTTACCCTTTATGTCGTTTGTTTATGCTGTTCGGTTATATTTCAGATGTTCTTTGATAGGATCTTCCTTCTGGCTACTTGGTTGAGAGTCACTCTATCTGCTTTGTCTTGAGTTCTTTTGTGGATATGCTGTTAAAGACATAAACACACAGCCCAGGCAGGAGACCCACACCCTCAGAAAGTATCCCCCACTCTATCCTGCTATCGTTAGCCAACTAGCCCGTATTAATATAAATGTAAAGAGATTTGAGCTTTTATACTATACGAAGAATAGATACGAGTTGTTTTTGGGGAGGAAAAATATAATTTTTGATAGAGGGGTTGATAGATTAATAATAGTTGAGACTGTGCAAGCCAGTTAGTAATATTTACATTGTATGTTAAGAAAAATAGAAGAAAAGGATAGAAAAATACATAGTATAGTAAGAAAGTGGGATTGTATTGTATTTGGGTTTATATAGTAATTATATTTTATTATTTAAAGTGATAGGGGGGCTAAGCTGGACACACAAACGAATAAACCACTATTAAAGAGAAAGGATGAGAAGGAGAGGTTATATGCAACACGTTAGAGATAAAGTTTGTTATTATTGGAAGAGGTGGAGGAAACCCCCCCCCAAAAAAATCCCCAAGAAAATAGAAGAAAGAAAAGAAGAAAGAGAGAAAGAGAAGAAAATAAAAAATTTACCACAACCCCCCCAAAAAACCCCAAAAGGTAAGTAAGAAAGGAACAAAGAAAGATAGAAAAGAAAGAATACAGAAGAAAGAAAGAAAAAAGAGAGAAAAAAAATTGATCAACAACAACAAAATATATATATATACCCCCCAAAACCCCCCCAAAAAAACTCCAGGAAAAGAATAAAGAAAGAAGGAAAGAAAAGAAATTATTAAGAAGAAAGAAAGAACAAGGGAGAAAAAATTTGGGAGAAAAAATTTGGAAAAAAAAAAAAATCGATGTTTTTACTCCGTTTTAGCCTTGGTGTGTTGCCTTCTTTTTCTGGGTCCGCAGCTGGTCTAGTGTGGCAGGTCAGAGGTTCTTGTTCTTTTTCCGGACTGGTGTGCGCACCCGGTTGCCGCTATGGTGCGCGCCCGCGGTTGCCGGCACGGTGCGCTACCTTGCTGCCCGCTGTGGCCAGTTGAGGTGCCCTTGCGCGCAAGCCCCTGCGCGCTAGGGCGGCCCGAGAGTTTGCCCCGCGGTTGGAGCCCACTGCTGCCGGGCCGCGGTGGTTCCCCGTTCGCGCCGAGGTGTCTCTCCCCGTGTGGGCGGCCCGAGCGCTTCCCCCGTGATTGGCTCCTGCTTTCGCTGGGCCGCGGCGGTTCCCCGTTCGCGCCGAGGTGTCCCTGCCCGCGCGGGCGGCCCGAGCGCTTTCCCCGGGATTGGCTCCTGCTTTCGCTGGGCCGCGGCGGTTCCCCGTTCGCGCCGAGGTGTCCCTGCCCGCGCGGGCGGCCCGAGCGCTTTCCCCGGGATTGGCTCCTGCTTTCGCTGGGCCGCGGCAGTTCCCCGTTCGCGCCGAGGTGACCCTGCCCGCGTGGGCGGCCCGAGCGCTTCCCCCGGGATTGGCTCCTGCTTTCGCCGGGCCGCGGCGGTTCCCCGTTCGCGCCGAGGTGACCCTGCCCGCGCGGGCGGCCCGATCGCTTTCCCTGGGATTGGCTCCTGCTTTCGCTGGGCCGCGGCGGTTCCCCGTTCGCGCCGAGGTGACCCTGCCCGCGCAGGCGGCCCGAGAGCTCCCACTGACTCTGGGCTGAGGTGCTTTCGCGCTCGCGCGCTGCCCCGTGCCCTCAGTCCCGCTGAGCCGAGCTCCGGGAGTTGGTCTCTTGCCTCTTAGGGCAGGGCCAGGGACACTTGTGCTCAGTGGAATCGAGCGTCCATGGGTCGCCGCCTCCCGCTGTTCCCATGCTGCAGCTGCCCCGTTCCCTCACCCGTCTGGGTGGGCACAAACAGAGCCTGCGCTAGTGGTCTGCTTTCCGGCCTGGGGCCCTGCGCCCACGGGAGCTGACTAGGGGTGTCTGTGCACAGTCCTCTGCGTGTTCAGTGGGCCCTCCCTGTGCCCGTTGGGGCACTGATCTTATGTCCGTTGGGGAGTGTCCGAGGGACGCCTGGACTCACGGCCCCACGCACCTGGGCCAGTGAATGAGAGCACTTCCCTATGTGCGCCCCCGCAACCCAATGGTAGGGTTGAGGAGTGGATTAGCGCGCCCCTGCGCCTGGGTTCCTCCAGAACGGCCTATCACACCCAAACTTTCCTCCCCTCTCCACCGTCCACTAGAGAAAAATATAAAGGAGAATTATGTTCTCACTTGCCCGGCAGCACGCTGTCTCCTGTCCTTCAGCGCCAATGCCACTTGGTCGAGTCCCCTCTCTGCCAGCGGGCAGAGATCCGCTCTCCGCCTGACTCCCAAAAAAGCATTTTCTTTAGAGACGTCAAAGAATTTCAGTTCTTTGATCAGAAGGTCACTTGGTTGTTTCTAGAATTACCTCATAAAACCATTATTTTGTTAGATGAGGGTTACTTGCATATTTTGGATTTTTTTCTTTCATGGGTGAGTGCCTATGCTGTTTACCAAGGTTATAAGGTTAGAGATGCTTTGCGGTACAGTGAATTTCATTGTCAATTTTAGTTCACATGAATTTATTTTTTAATTGGGAAGAAGTCATTTATATAGTATTGATGTTTTGTAATGTTTTCAAGGCAATTAGCATTTCATTTTAAAACATTTAAAACATTTTGTTATAAATCAAATTTTGAAATGAAGGACATAAAACAGATTAACAAAGCAAAGAATGAGGCAGATAGTAATTCTGATTTTTTCCTTTCCCTCTAAATCCTAACTCTTCCACTGCTCTAAAGACACCTTGAAGGGACACCTTTGTTACCTGCACTGTGTATCTTCCAGTCTCTTACAACATTGAACTATTGGGCCATTTCCATGACACAAAACTGGAAGCATAGAAGGCTAAGAATGCTACACACCACTGATTTCAAATCTTTAAAATAATTTAGGTGTACAATCTAAATTTATGTATCCAAATAATTGAGTTAGTCATCACTTTGATGAATTTTTTTCCAAGTAAACTACTCCAGAAGACAGAGGCAATATTTTTATAATTTCATGGCATCAGGCATTAGTGTACCATTTTCCCTGTGTGCCATGCTATGATTATTCATCCAAGAGACACTCCATGATCCAAAATCTTATGGACCCTGCACCATTTGGAAGCAGTGAATAAGATGATCTTATCAGAAGACTGATAAGAAGGGCATATAAGGGCTGCTTCTGAAAGTGGTAAATGATAATTTTTTTGTGAAATATTCATTGATCCTGCTGGTTAAACTGAAATTTAACTAGTTTTCTAAAAGTACAAAGTCATACTAAATTGGTTGCAGAAGTTAAATATCCATTTAAGAGAAAAACTGGTATTTTAAGGTTCTTATTTTTAGATGGAGAGCAGAATATTTTAAGACACTTTACATCAATCAGTTTATCGAGTACTTATTTTTAATTTTTCCTTTTTGATACCAGGGTGGTGGCAAAGAGTGCCGCTTTGGGGTTGAACTCTGACTCTGCCATTTACTAATTGTATACTCTATGGCAAGTCACTGAATGTCTCTAATCCTCCATTTTTCATTTTAAAATAAGGATAATAATACTTCTCAGTGCTATGGTGAAGATCAGAAGTGCTTTTACTTGTAAAGCGCTTCATACAGAGTAAAGCAAGTACTCAGTGCTCTCTGATGATGGCTATTATTATTGTAGATATTTTCTTTTTAAAGAACTGTGATTATATTGTGTCAAGAAGTGATTGCTTAAGTATTTAAACAGTGCCAATTACATTGCTTAGTGTTTTAGGGCAAATGCACTTCTGCTACTTTATGATTTTTTCACAATAATATTGCATTTTAAAATTCCCAGATTTCCCAAAGAATGCATTATCTCTCATGTTTTTGTTCTATATGGCAAAACATGTTAAAAATTTCAAACAACTGACATGAAATGAACTTGGGAACAATCCTGTTGTAAATCAGGGTGGCTCTATATAGTTTGTTGTTTCTTTACTCTTCCATCAGTCAAACCATTAGTCCTTTCATCAGTCATAGCTGAGGAATCCATTGAGATCTACTTCTTAATTACCAGACTTTAACTCTTCAGCTTCTTAGGTGTTTTAAAATCCCCTCCTTGTAAACTGAACTGACTTCCCTAAGCCACTGATATTTAGGACAATTATTTTTTCCAATCAGTTTTTGTCAGTAGATATCCAACAAGCATTTTGAATAGCCTCCTATGAACATCAGTGTGACAAATTGTGAAATATTCCAATAACTTACTCTCATATTGCTCTATTTAAAGATATGTTTGTAACTTTCTATTTATGACTTTTAAGGCACATGAGCATATAGAGCTCTAATAAATGGTTTGATAGGATCCTGGGTTGTTCTAATAACTGTTTATGTTTAGTATCAGATACTATTGCATAACTGCATTTACTAAATGACAATAACTTTTATGGGATATAAAGTGGTTGTGTATATGAGTGATGTTGTAATTCATTCTGAACTCTTTTGTTTAAGCCTCAGCATGCATAGCATGTGTGTCTGAATTCCTGTTAACAGCTGTTACCATAGTGGCATCTTATTCCATATTTTATTTGTTGAACTGAAGCTTGACAAGAAAAATGGCATTGAATTGCCCACAATTTTGAATCTAAATTGAATTTTTTTCTCTCTTCTTTCTTATGGAGGTGAAATTAGGAAACTGGAGTTAAAAATACAATTCTGAATTACTAAATTAAGGTTGTGCAATGCTCATGCGCACTGCATGGAAGACTGATGATTAGACTTTGGGACCCTTACTCCGTAACGCACTGAAAAGCGTTGGCCCTGCTCCCAAGGACAGGAATCAGAAGGTGGATTAACTCAGATACTGAAGTGTCAAATCAGCCTCTTTAAAACATAAGTTTATTCTTTTAGGTTGGCCAATAAATGGCTTTTCATTATGGCTTTTATGGTGGGCTCATATCTTATGTTTCACAGATTCTTATCAAACAAGATAGAAGTGCATTTAAAAAAAACAAGTTAATCCAAATAAAGTGAAAAATATTTTTTGAAATGTAATTTCTCCCTTTACCAAAAATAGAGAGATGCAATCTATCAATATAAAGAGGATGTCACTGAGACCCACTGGAAAGCAATAGTCATGGTGGTTATAAATACTGACATTGGAGTGGAATGGTCTGGCTTTGCCTGTTGCTTCCTTATGTGACCTTGGACATCTTTTTATCCTTCAATTTCCTTAGCTATAAAATGGGAATATAAATAATATCTTTTCTTATTGTGTTGCTGTGAGAATTCATTGAATTAATATATTAAAAATTTTAGAAAAACTTTTCAAATGTACTAAGCACTATATGGTTATTTTTATAGGAATCTTCTTTGACACTAGGCAGGGCTATAAAAGTCCAAGAACTATTATTTTTGAAAGACAAGATTGAAGTTGTTTCATTTATCTGTAAGGGAGAATGTTTTGATCTTTCCTTGATTTTGTTTGGTTTCATAAAAGTAAATGAGTAAGGTAATTGGGACTGAGAAAATTCAGGTAATCACCCAGAGCATCAAAATTCTGTTGTCTGATAAAACTTACACAATTCTGTAAGAGCAGATTTAAAGAGGCAGGATTTTAAGACCTCTGAGATTAAAAAGAACCTACATCCAAGATGGACTTGTATGTTGTCAAAACTCATTTAGTATATATGTACTTCTTTATCCACTCATCTACTGACGGACACTAGGGGTGCTTCCATACCTTGGCTCTTGCAAATAGCATTGCAATGAACATAGGAGTGCATATATTTTTTTGAACCAGTGTTTTGGATTTCTTCAGTTAAATACCCAGAAGTGGTGGTCATATGGTAGTTCTATTTTAAATTTATTTTATTTTATTTTTATTGTTTTTCTATTAAAATTGTCCCACTTTTTCCCCCAATGCTACCCCCCACCCAGCCCACCCTTCTCCCACAGTCCATCCCGACTCAATTGTCCATGTTCATGGGTCATTTATATTAGTTCCTCTACTAAACTCTTCCCCTACTTACTCCCCCACCCCCCTGATAACTGTTACTCTGTTCCTTGTTCAATTTTGTTAATTTGTTTGTGTTGTTCATTAGTCTCCTGTATTAGGTGATATCATATGGTATTTTCCTTTCATTGCCGGACTTACTTTGGTAATGATAATTCTCTTTAGTTCCATCCATGTTGTAATAAATGGCAGGAGTTCCTGCTCTCTTTCTTCTGCATAGTATTCCATTGTGTAAATGTACCACAGTTTTTTGATCCACTCATCTACAGATGGGCACTTAGGTTGTTTCCAGGATTTGGCTATTGTAAACAGTGCTGCTATGAACATAGGGGTGCATGAGTTCTTTTGAATTGGGGTTTCGGGATTCTGCAGGTATAATCCTAGCAGTGGAATCGCTGGTTCAAAAGGCAGTTCCATTTTTGGTTTTTTGAGTAAATTCCATATTACTTTCCATAGTGGCTGCACCAGTCTGCATTCCCACCAACAGTGCACTAGGGTTCCTGTTTCTCCACATCCTCGCCAGCACTTGTTTGTTGATTTGTTCACGATGGCCATTCTGACTTGTGTAAAGTGGTATCTCATTGTGGTTTTTATTTGTATCTCTCTGATGCCTAGTGCTGTTGAGCATTCTTTCATATGTTTATGGACCCTCTGTATATCCTCCTTGGAGAAGTGTTTGTTCAGGTCCTTTGCCCATTTTTTAATTGGGCTGTCTGTCTCCTTTGTGTTGAGATATGTAAGCTCTTTATATATTTTGGAGATGAAGCCCTTATCTGATGTATCATTGGCAAATATGTTTTCCCGTATGGTTGGTTCCCTTTTCATCTTGCTGATGTTTTCTTTTGTTGAGAAGAAACTCTTTAGTTTGATGTAGTGCGATTTGTTTATTTTTTTCCTTTATTTCCCTTGCCTTAGGAGATGTATCAGTGAAAATATTGTTACATGGGATATCTGAAAATTTCCTGCATAGGTTCTCCTCTGGGATTTTTATGGTGTCACGGCTTACATTTAAGCCTTTAATCCATCTTGAGTTTCTTATAGTGTGTGACATAAGTTGGTGGTCTAGTTTCATTTTTGTGCACGTCTCTGTCCAGTTCTCCCAGCACCATTTGTTGAAGAGGCTCTTCTCACTCCATTTTATGTTCTTTCCTCCTTTATCAAAGATTAGTTGACCATAGAGGCCTGGGTTTATTTCTGGCCCATTGATCTATATGTCTGTTCTTATGCCAGTACCAGGCTGTTTTGATTACAGTGGTCTTGCAGTATAGTTTGATGTCAGGTATTATGATTCCTCCTATTGCATTCTTCTGTCTCAAGATTGCTGTGGCTATTGGGGGCCTTTTTGGTTTCATATAAATTTTAAGATATTTGATCTAGGTCTGTGAAATACATTGCTGATATTTTAATAGGGATTGCATTGAATCTATAAATTGCTTAGGGTAGTATGGACATTTTAATGATGTTGATATTTCCCATCCATGAACATGGTATATGCGTCCATTTATTTGTATCTTCCTTAATTTCTTTCTTCAGGGTTATGTAGTTTTCCAAGTATAGGTCTTTTATCACTTTGGTTAAGTTTATTCTTAGGTACTATATTTTTCTTGTTGCTATAGTAAATGGGATTTTTTTTCTAGTTTCTATCTCTGATATTTTTTTGTTGGTGTATAGAAATGCCTTAGATTTCTGAATATTGACTTTGTACCCTGCTATTTTGCTAAATTCACATATTAGGTTGAGTAGTTTTTTTTGTGGAGTCTATAGGGTTTTCTATGTATACTATCATGTCTTCCGCAAATAGTGACAGTTTTACTTCTTCTTTTCCATTTTGGATGCCTTTTATTTCTTTTTCTTCTCTGATTGCTGTGGCTAGAACTTCCAAGACTATGTTGAATAGGAGTGGAGAGAGTGGACATCCTTGTCTTGTTCCTGATCTCAGGGGGAATGCTCTCAGTTTATGTCCATTGAGTATAATGTTGGCTTTGCGTTTCTCGTACATGACCTTCATGAGTGTTTTTATCATAAATGGGTGTTGTACTTTATCAAATGCTTTTTTCTGCATTTATTGATATGATCATGTGGTTTTTGTCTTTCATTTTGTTTATCTGGTGTATTACATTTATTAATTTGTGAATATTAAACCATTCTTTCATCCCTGGGATGAATCCCACTTGATGGTGATGTATGATCTTTTTAATGTGTTGCTGGATCCAGTTTGACAATATTCTGTTGAGGATTTTAGAATCTATGTTCATTAGTGATATTGGCCTGTAGTTTTCTTTCTTTGTTTTGTCTTGGTCTGGTTTTGGAATTACGGTAATACCAGTTTCATAGAAAGAGTTTGGGAGGTTTCCCTGTTATTGAATTTTTTGGAATAGTTTGAGGAGGGTAAGAGTTAGTTCTTACCGAAATGTTTTGTAAAATTCATCTGTGAAGCCATCTGGTCCAAGACTTTTATGTGCCAGGAGATTTTTATTACTATTTCAATTTCACACTTCGTTATCGGTCTGTTGAGGCTTTCTGCTTCTTCTTGATTTAGTTTTGGTAGATTATATGTTTCTAGAAATGTGTCCATTTCATCTAAGTTGTGAAGTTTCTTGCCATATAGTTGTTTGTAGTAATTTCTTACAATCCTTTGTACTTCTGTGATATCAGTCGTGATATCTCCTCTTTCGTTTCTGATTCCGTTTATTTGGGTTATCTCTCTCTTTTTCTTGATGATCCTAGCTCTTTAGCTATTTTGTTTATCTTTTCAAAGAACCAGCTCCTACTTTTGTTGATCTTTTGAATTGTTTGTTTAGTCTCTATGTCATTTAATTCTGCTCTGATCTTGATGATTTCCTTCCTTCTACTCACTCTGGGCTTTTTTAGTTGTTGTTCTAATTCTTATAGTTGTAGGGTTAGATATTTTATTTGGGATTCTTCTGTCCTTTTTAGGTAGGCCTGTTTTGCTGTGAACTTTCTTTTCAGGACTGATTTCACTGTATCCTATAGGTTTTGGGCTGTTGTGTGTTCATTATCATTTGTTTCCAGAAACTTTTTGATTTCTTCCTTGATGTCATTGTTAACCCATTCATTATTTAATAGCATGTTATTCATTCTCCATGAGTTTGAATGTTTTTGAGTTTTCTCCTTGAGATTGATTTCCAATTTCAAGGCATTGTGATCTGAGAAGATTCTTGATATAATTTCAATTTTCTTGAATTTGTTGAGGCTTGTTTTTGTCTTACCATGTGGTCTATCTTTGACAATGTCCCATGTGCATTAGAAAAGAATGTATATTTTGCTTCTTTGCAGAGAAAATTTCTATATATATCAATTAAGTTCATTTTGTCTAGAGTGTTGTTCAATGCCTCAATATCCTTGGTGTTTCTTTGCTTTGAAGATCTGTCCATTTTTGACAATGGGGTATTAAAGTCCCCTACTATGTGTGTTGCTGTTGATGTATTTTTTGTAGTCTTCCAATATTTTCCTTGTATATTTGGGTGCTCCTATGTTAGGTGCATATCTATTTACCAGGGTTATATCTTCTTGATGGATTGTTCCCTTAATTATTATAAAATGTCCTTTTTTGTCTCTTTTTATGGCCTTTGCTGTGTAATTTGTTTTTTCTTATGTAAGTATTGCTACCCCAGCTTTTATTTTTCATGTGCATTTGCTTGGAATACTTTTTTCCATCTCTTCACTTTCAGTCTGTGTAAATCTTTTGTTTTGAGGTGCGTCTCTTGCAGACAGCATATATGTGAGTCATATTTTCATATCCATTCCACTACCCAATGTTTTTGATTGGAACATTTAATCCATTTACATTTAAGGTTATCATTGACAGGTATTTATTCGTTTTCCTTTGTTCCTGTCCTCCTCTCCTTCTCTCTTTTTATTCTTTTTTTTTACAGCATTCCCTTTAGCATCTCTTGCAATGCTGGTTTGGTGGAGATGTATTCTTTTAGTCTTCCTTTGAGAAATTTCTTATTTCACCTTCTATTTTGAAAGTGAACCTTGCTGGGTAGAGTAGTCTTGGTTGTAGGCCTTTGTTTTTCATTGTTTGAAATATTTTTTGCCATTCCCTTCTGGCCTGTAATGTTTCTGTTGAGAAATCAGTTGCTAGTCTTATTGGAGCTCCCTTGCATGTTATTTGCTGTTTTTCTCTTGCTGCTTTTAGGATTCTCTCTTTGTCTTTACATGTTGCCATTTTAATTATGATGTGCCTTGGAGTAGGCTTTTTTGGGTTCATCTTCATTGGGACCCTCTGTTTTATGTAAATTTATCTCAATAAAGCTATTTTTTAAAGCTAAATTTATGGTGTTGAGTATGTAGTAGGCATAAGTATTTTTGACTACATTAATAATTAAATATATGAATGAATGCAATAATTTAATTTTTCAGCAATGAATCACTTGGGGATTAAGACTCAAAAAAGGGTAAAACTTTACATCAACCTCTAAAAGCCTAATTTCACTGTAAATCTTAGGTTTCCTCACATGCTTTGAAGGTTCACTCCCCTCCCCCGGCCCAACTTACCAGTTTTTCAGATTTAACTTGCAAATAAAGTTAGTGGTTACATTTGGTCCTCAGTCTGCTGGGGCTTATACATTTCTCTTAAGTGAGGCCTTGTGTTTTTATTTGTGCTATCTGATGTATAATCACACAGTTTATTCCTTAAAGATAAACATTTTGATATAGTGACCAGAGCTGCTTTTAACATTTGAGACATTTACCAAAAATAATATCCCTTTTGTTCTTTCTACAAATAGAAGTTGATTTTCTGACTTGGAATTTAGGTCTCTGTTGAGAAATGCTAACCACCAGTAAGTTAAATGTAATAGTAGGCTGTGTATGAGCCAACATGGACTTTTCTCATTGTCTGTTAGAATGAAGACCTTATCTGGAGTCCTTATAAGGTGTTTAATTCTGATTTCTTATTGTATTTTTCTCCCAGGTATGGCAGCAGCCAAACTTCTACATGATTCTGGCCTGAATGTGGTTGTTCTGGAAGCTCGGGACCGTGTGGGAGGCAGGACTTACACCATTAGGGTAAGATGTTAAATGTGGAAAGGAGAAACAATGGATCAAAGCTGATTTTTTTTTCATGCTGAAAGTGTTGAATTTTATTTGACTCTTTCTAAGACAGTGAAAATTAGTCTAAAATATTTCCCACAGCCTCTTTCCCACTTTGTTTCTTTTTCAAATCTTTCTACTGGACCTTTTCTCTTCTCACCTCATGACACTTGACACTTGCCAGTAAATTATTGCAAAAATGAATAGGTGTTTGGAATACATCTATTAATAAAACAAAGATTCCTGCTTTTTTGAAATGTATGTTCTTTGGGAGGAGGAGAGCTAGACAATAAAAAACAAACACAAAAGGAGGACTTTGGTGTTCCTGACGAATAGGTTCCCAGTTATGCTTGAACATGGTCAGATATAGGGAACTTTTCTAACAACTTCTTGTTCAAAGGTTGGTCCTTAGTCATTGAATATGAAGCTTATTCAAAACTGTATAGAAAACTTGCTATTAAACATAGGAAAAATTTCAAAGTTTGATTATGACTAAACATTCTCCTATGCTATCTTTCAAACATTTGGGTTGGCAAACCACATAAAGAGTGATCATTTCCTGTCTTGTTTTTTTCTCTAGCAGTAGGTGCCTCAAAATTAGCCTCAAGTACTAAGTATAGAAAATTCACCAATAATTCAGAGCTTATAAACTCAAGGTACTAAAAACCAAACCATGTTGTGGTACATTGTGAAAGATGAGATTCGGAAGTCTCTTGCCTATACAAAGTTATATCAATTTTACTTTAAATTAAGAAATGATTTAATGACTTAAATTACACAAATGCAGTTGAGAATAGAATCCATTTTTTTCACAGATACACAAGATGTGTCTATAACCTATGAAATGCCATTTGCTTATTTCAGAACTTTCTTTTTTATCTTAGTAATGACATTTTCACAACTATTTATTTTTATTTTTTCCATGGGTAAACAGAACAAAATGGTTAAATATGTGGACCTTGGAGGATCCTATGTTGGGCCAACCCAGAATCGTATTTTAAGATTAGCCAAAGAGCTGGGATTGGAGACTTACAAAGTGAACGAAGTAGAGTATCTGATCCACCACATAAAGGTAAGTCTGGGCTGACCTTTGAAGGATTTGAAGGCCACTTTCTGAATATTTCCATATATAAATTCTATATTGTTCTCTCAAGGGAAACTTTTGCATCCCTTGATATATGCAAAAGTATGAATTTTATAAGCGTATTTCAACCACTTTGAGAGTTTTTTTTTACTGTTATCAAAGTGGAATTAACTGAGAATTCACACCCTGTTCAGGAAAGTAATTCAGCAAGTAGTATTGCCCATTTGGTAAAAAGTTTAATAGAACTACTAAAGAAAAAGCAGTTGTTATTAATTTATTAGAAACCTTGGGCTCTTTCATGTGACACAAAAACTTGTGTGCAGTTTTACAAATGCTACCCTAGACTTTACACTATAAAAAGTATTTGCGATATGTCTAATATAGTATTTTGAAATTTTATCATTGTGTCCTATTTAACAGCTAAAGATACTCTTTAGAGCAGTGGTTCTCAAACTTCCTAATGCTGTGACCCTTTAATACAGTTACTCATGTTGTGGTGACCCCCAACCATAACTAAAGCATAGTGATTAATCACAAAAACAATATGTAATTATATATGTGTTTTCTTTTTTTTTTCCAAGAGACTTTTTATTTTTTTATTTTTTTTTAAATGTGTTTTATTGATTATAATATTACATTTGTGCCAATTTCCCTTCCCTCTGCTCCCCTCCACCCGGTGGCCCCCCTCCCTCCAGTTGTCCCCCCCTTTTAGATCATGTCCATTAGTTGTGCATACAGTTCTTCTCAACCTCACTCTGTCTATTCCATTCCCTCCTACCATGATCCTTAAATCCTATATCATCTCCCTCCCTCTCCCCATTCCCCCTCCCTGTTGACCTCCCCCCAATATGTTCCCCGTACCTATAGTTCTTTTTCCACTCTCGTTGCCTGTTTAGTTTGTCTTTGTTTCAATTCCCTAGCTTCTGTTGTTTCTTGTGATGCAGTTTTCATTTTAGATTTCATTGTCTTGATCCTCCTTTTTCTAAACCAGTCCCTTTAACATCTCATATAACAGTGGTTTGGATCTAATGAACTCTTTCAGTTTTATTTTGTCCTGGAAACACTTTCTCTGTCCTTCTATTCTGAATGACAATTTCGCTGGATAGAGTATTCGTGGTTGTAGGTTTTGGATTTTCATTACTTTGAATATTTCTTGCCAGTCCCTTCTTGCCTGCAGGGTCTCCCTTGAGAAGTCAGCTGATAGTCTAATTGGGACCCCTTTGTACATAATTCTTTTCTTCTCTCTTGCTGCTTTTAAGATTCTCTCTTTATCTTTAATTTTTGACATTTTGATTATAATGTGTCTTGGAGTAGTTCTCCCTGGGTCCAGTTTTTTTGGAACTCTCTGTGCTTCCTGGACCTGTAAGTCTATTTCCTTCCCCAAGTCTGGGAAGTTCTCCTTTATTATATTTTCACTCACTTTTTCAAGTTCTAGTTCATCTTCCTCGCTCTCTGGCAAACCAATGATTCTTATGTTGGGCCTTTTATAGCTGTCCCAGAGGTTTCTGATCCTCTCATCATTGCTTCCCATTTCCTCTCTCTGCATTGGTTGACTGCTTGTTCCTTCTCCATATTCCAGTTTGTTGAACTCTGGATTTTTTTTCCTCACCATCTGTCTCGTATGTGGTTTTGTTCCTTTCGTTATGAGAGTTTTTCGCTTCTTTCTCATCTTTTTCCAGATCTTTTGTGAATTCTGTAAGCCACCTGATAACAATGGCCCAGAACTGAGCCTCTGACAGGTTTCTTATCTGTTCATCTGTCAGGTTCTTCATCTGTTGCCTGGTGAGCTGCGCCACCGGGATTTCTATAGTTGTCTGCCTCATTTTGACAGATGCATTTTGTTTTCTTGGGCTGGCTGTAGGGGGCAGTGCCTGTGTACTTGTAATGACCCAGCGACCGGCGCCATTCGGCAACCTTTCTTGCTGTGCCGTGGTGCTTTGTCGTCACAATCCAGCGACCGGTGCCTGTCCGCGACCTATTTCGCAGCCCTGTGGCGCTTTGTGTGGGGGCGGGGGTCCAAGATGGATTCACACAGTTATTCCGCTAGGAGACCGGGATCCGTCCTCCCGCCCCCCTGGGCCTCACTGTTCAAGGCGATGTGGTGGCTGCTTTCCCCAGCGTTGGGGTCGCGAGCTGCCGGGGGTTCGACTGCAGCCGGGGTTGTTCTCCCCCGCCGCTGTCCCAGGTGCGACCGCAAACAGCGCCGCCCCCTTTCGCTCTTACCTGCCCAAAGGGCGCCGCTGGTTTATAACTTCATATGTTGGGCTTCTGTGTAGTTTTATTTTCTGGAATTTCTAGTTATCTTTTGTTTTGAAGTAGTTGTATTCTTCTCTAGTTGTAGAGGGAGACCTAGCGCATCCGTCTAAGCCTCCATCTTGGCTGGAAGTCCATATATGTGTTTTCCAATGGTCTTAGGTGGACCCCTGTGAAAGGTCGTTTGACCACCAAAGGGGTTGCGACCCACAGGTTGAGAACCACTGCTTTAGAGATTTATATAAAAATGGTTCACATCCCAAATTCCATTTCTTTTTGTGGGGAATCTCCATTGATCTCCTCAAGATTTCTGTGCATTTACTGGGTCTCAAATTCTCATGATCATTTGTGGCTTATAGTTCCTGCCTCCATGATGCCTATGGTCATCCACATCTCATGGCCTGTGAGTCTTTTCTTCCTTTTTCTCTATGCCAACGTGGGTTGAAACTCACCTCTTCATTGTGATTTTCCTCAGACCACCTCACACATTTGTGTGTAGCAGACTTAACTGAAATTTTGAGCAATATGGGGTATGGGTGCACGGTTAATTGCAGAAACACAAACAACTTAGAATTGAATATTAGACATTCTAATTGTAATAAGCTTTTAGACTTATGTGTCCCAGGGGATTTTTCACTAGCCATATTTCTCTGTGGATTCTAGTCTCCCACCATGTTGCTTGTCTTCAGACTTTTCTCACATCTCCCTGATCCTTGTTTTCCCAACATCATAGTTTTGGTCCAAAAAGTCACTGATGTTCTCTGACAAACTGAGAATCACTTACTCTTTCACCCCATCTAGGGTCCCATAGAAGAACTGGCAGAGATTTTGAATTTCAGTCTGTCTTCCTCACTTGCCTCTGTAGGTGGAAGTGAACAGTCTAGACATATTTATCACCAGTAGAAATCATCGCCTTAGGAGACAGGAGAAACTAGCAACAGTCAATTTGATTCATGTAACAATGTTGACACATTGACACACTTATATTATTTGTGAGTGATAATATCAAAAAAGACAGATTACAGACTGTACATTATGAATCATTTAATACAACAAGAAGTAAAAATCTATCTAATTTGGCATAATGCAGGTAAAAAGACTTCCTTAATTCATACAGAAATGTTTTGTTTGAACCTCAGGTTTTGTTTTATAAGTTTTTCACTTTGCTTCCTTATAGCATAAAGAGAGATACATCATTTAAAAATGAAAATGTAGCATGGTGATAGTGCTATTTGTTGAACATCATCCAGCAACACTTAGTAAAATCTTTCATTGGGTTCCTTGCTTTTCAATGTAGATCACATTGACTGATTTCTTCTGTTTCCCTTGTCCTAACACATAAGATTTACAGAGACTTACTTCCCAGAACTCTGGTACCTCTTTTAGGTTTCTCCACACAAAGGGGAATACTACAGATTATATTCACTTTTCCGTCTTTGTGTGTGCAGTTTCTTGGCAGTCAAGAGCTATGTTCAGGATGTTTTCTTTCCTAGTAATCTTATGACTAACTTTAAGTTCCTTGTTTGAAAGAGATTGCTTACAGTCATCAATTGTGAAAATGATGTTACACAATACTTTTTCAGAGTGATGGCTAAATGCGCTGTTTTTTTTTTACTTTAAAATAATGTAGGTGCAGTTATGAAAACATAAGCAATTAAGCAATACTTCTGACTTGATGCAGGGTAAATACATATGCTGACAGTGCTTTTTATAAAACAAAATAAATGTTATTGCTTTTTAATTATTACAAAAGTAAAGAATATTTATTGAAAAAAGGAAATTAGAAAATGTGGGTAAAAAACCCCCTCCATAATCCTATTTAGGGAAAGTCACTCCAAAACCTTCTCTTGGTTCATAAATGTTTCATATTCCTTTCATATTCCTGTATTGCTATTTTCTGACCTCTACTGGAGGAAATGAGGAATATCAATGCACTTAAAATATTGTATACATATGCACATGCATAGGTGTACATGTTTGATACATTAACTTACTCTAATGAATTCTCAGTAATGATATAATTGAAACACCAATGAGAATATGAAACAAATATTTTTTTCAATCTTGATAGATGTGCCAATTTGACTTCCTCATGGTCATAACCAGTGAAGAGTATATGATAATAAGTAATGATAAAATCCTTACAGCTAAGAAGTCCTCCCAAAACTAAATACTTGTTCTCCACCATTATCACCTATATGTCCTTCTTTGTCCACATGTCATTGTTCTCATTTTTAGCCTGTAAAAACATCTTGGATAGCTGCATCTATTTATGGAATTATTGACCAAAATTATGACATTCTATCTCCAGCTCCATGCCAAAGAATGTAGTTCAGAAATTTGTCACCTCTGTAATATAGGCAGTACTTTTGACATCTTGATATTATTGTTTATTACATGTTTTAATAGCTACTGTTCCCAAGTGCAAACTATGGTTTATGCAAGTATGTTTTTTGTCTTATTTCTTCAGCAGACCTGCATGTGTTTCTTAACCTAGAGCCTGAGAGTATGAAGCATGCTTCTTACCATATTGTCAGATCCTGCTATTTGAATCAGCCTATTCAAGGAATCTGTATTTTAGATTTTTTACATGATTGGTTATGGAAAACAGTTTTATGTACAGCCTTAATAACATCAGGATAAGGAACTTGGGTATGCTGGTCATAATTGAAACTAATGAAATGGAGCTACCTACAAAAGGGAGAGGTTATAGAAGCTCATGATGGGCTAGCTACTCAAGGGAAGGGTGTCTTTGTCCAGAAATGGTGACTCTGGTATCTCCAGTTCCCTAGTATTTGTAGGAGAAACAGTCTGCTGATAGGGTGTGTTCATGCCAGCTCCATAACAGGAAATCCCTGGTGTGCTGTGCACTCTTTACTGTCTGCCTCCTATCTGTTGGAAATATTTATAGGTACTGAGCGGCATTCATTTTTAGTACTACTGTATGTGGTTTTCCAAAGCCTTGTTGGTGAATGAAAGATATGATACTAAGCTATATTGGTATTTAATTATCAGTGGAAAAAATGATCACTTCAACTCAAATCTGTTTAATTTAAAAGCGTTTTCCTCACTTCTAAAATAGAGATGCAGCCATTAATGCTTAAGTTATTGCTAAGCTCCTACTGAAGTTTTTAATCTGTTTACAAATAGTTATGCTAATTTCTGCTAGTATAATTTAGAAAGCAGAGGCTTAAATGCCTCGGAAATTACTTATAAAAATAGATCCCTTTTAAGCACTATCTCATAATTAAAAACAAAACTACAAAAAAATAAAAAATTCTTAAGGAATATTGCTATATGTGGACTTATATCCCTTCCTCTCACCATCTGTATGTCTGTTTACATGCACACATTTATAGTTGTTTTGTTGTTGTTTGTTTTTTGTTATTTTACATTTTTACTTTAAAGAAGTTGGGCCCTGGCTGGGTAGCTAAGTTGGTTAGAGCATCATCCTGATATTCCAAGGTTGGGGGTTCAATCCCTGGTCACAGCACATACAACAATCAGTCAATCTCTCTCTTTCCTCTCTCTCTCTCTCTCAAATCAATAAATTTTAAAAAATTAAAAAATAAAAGAAGTTGGAGAAAATTCTTACATTTGGTACAAACTATTGAAAAATAAAGTTTCTCTGTCTCAGAAGCTTTTATCAGTCTGAAATTTGGAACTAAAGTCTAATCAAAGTCCACATTAACTGCTTTAGGCCTGAAGGCTGAACTGTTAAGGAGTTACATAAATGTAAAGATGTAGCATGACAATATGGAGTTCAACCTTACATTGACAATAATTTCCAAACTTCAGCTCTCTGGAGAAACTGATAAAAACATGCTCTGGTCTTAGTATGCCTCCCAGTAGGCAGAAGCCAAGCTCATTGTCAAAGACCCTTTGTGTTGTATGTAATCAGCTTCAATGCTTGAAAAGCCATCTGAATGAGGAGACATCTCTCAAATATATTGCCTACTTGTTGCTGCTACAACTTCTGTTGCTCAAACAACCTCATGGAGGAGGCAGCATTTGGTGCATTCCTTAGTTTCTTGAGAACTCTGAAACCCCTTTGAAAATACAAGTATACAAAAAGCACATAAATGCAAAGAATAGTAAAAGCTAGATCTCTATTGACAAGACCAGTTCAGTGAATTTCTTGGAAAAGATCGCAGGTGCTAAACTGTCTCTTGGTATTGGGGAAAAGCAACAAAATAGGAGCCAAAATATTGAGAAATACAATATTCAAATTATCATTGCATTTGGCAAACAGAAACTATCTTGTTATGCAGGACCTCAACATATCCCAGAAATCAGCAGACCAAAGTGTCCAGTGTTCTTCAGGCTCTTAATATCTCCTTCTCCACACCTCTACCTCCACTCCTATTAATCCAGAGAAGCCTGCATCAAAAAGTTCAGGGTGCAATTCCTTCTCCCATAATGAGAAGTCTTCAGGAGCAAGTTAGAGAAATGGTTGTATTTCACCCAGGAATAGTGTTCATTTTACATGGACTTCCCACATGCCACACAGAGTTCACTGGCTCCAAGAGTCTGCCTTAACTAAGAGGAGCTTCATGAACCTTCTCTCTTCTATTTCCACTCATTTCATTTCTTATTTGTTGGAAACAAATATATCTTCTCATCATGGGAGATCCCCTCCCCTGAAATGTGAAGAACAGTAATTTCCTTTTTAGCAAGTGAAATCCACTTTTCTAGTGATTATTCTAAAGCTTATATTAAGTTATTCTGGAGACGAAAGTGCTCATTGTGTTCTTTGGAAAATACAGGCAGATTTTTGGGATGTAATAATTTGCTGAAAATTATGCCTTCAATGGCTAGATTTGGAACAATATTTTGGAACATGAGATGAATTTATTTTAGGGCTCCAAGGTTTGCATTTGGAACTTAAAATATGATAAAATCAGTAAATAAATTCTCCATGTACAAACACACACCTGGCTAAACTTAACAGTGAATAAATTGGATAACATGGAGATAATTTTAAATTATGCTGGAGGTATAAGGTAGAGAATGTATAGAATTTAGTTTTGATGGTAAAATTCACTAAAGGAAACAGACTTGTAGCTTAAATCTTGTGCAACTTCTACAGTGTCTATATTGTGTCATCATGGGGTATGGACAAGTAGTCCAAAGGAGATGCAATGACAGGGGCCCAACACACCAAATGAAGGTGAATAATAAGGGCAACTGTGTAACAGGTCAAAGAGCTTCAGCAGCTTGCAGTAGGGAGGTATTGGCAGAAAGGACAAGATGGCCTAAAATATATTAGCTTAATCTGTCACCCCTTAAGCAGCAACCTGTGGAAAGGCTTAGACATGATTCTGTGTCTGTTGATCACAGAGCCCATGCCTTTCTGTTGGCTTCTGCTACAACCAGAAAATAATAACAATGATAATATTCTCTTGGTATGGACATCTAGAACCTTTTGAGTGCTTCCACACATGGTATCTTATCTGGACCTCACAATTATGAATCCCAAATAACTAGAACTTATTTGGTTGTGAACAGATTAGAAAATAAAGGCTATAAAAAGTAAATGGCAGGCAGAGATGGGGGCAAAGCATGGACTGAGGTCTTTAGGTGTCAAGAATTCACTGTATAGAGCTCACTGTCCCCTGGATGGGAAGTTATTTCCTTCTGAGCTCCAGCAGCTAGCTTGCCTGCCTTCTTTCCTGCTAAATGTACACTCTCACATTTTGGAAAAATGCAGTTCAAGATCCTCCTTTCCGGAAAATGTTCTGCAACTTACTAGTTATTCCACTGGCTCCTTCCCAAGACCCGTATCCTTATCACTTTCCTGATTACACTTTGTAAAACCTGTTTGGGAATAGGATGAATAGTGTTCTGTTATTTGTACTTGAAGATTATACACATACATACACATACATAATAGCATATTTTCTTTATAATTAACATTCTTAGATTCCTATTTTATATTTTCACAAAGAAAGTTTTTAGATCTGCTTTTCACTTGTGAGGATTTAACCAATATTTATCTATGTGTTAAAATTTTTTTGTTGATACCATTTTAAATAGATACATAATATTCTATGATAAGACAAGTGTAATATATAGTGGATATTTTGCTAATCAGTTACTATTAGTTAAGCATCTACATTCTAGTCAAATCATCCAACATTTATTGAGCATTTAGTATAAGTTACTACTATACAAAGCCCTGGGCTAA